>NW_027506918.1:145000-210000 GCF_052324685.1 Brachyhypopomus gauderio | reverse complement strand
AAGTGTTCTCTGGAGCTCGTGAAGTGTGGGCTTTTGTATTTTTATGATTAATACTGTCTACGTGAAACTGACATTTTATTAAATGCTGATGATACCATGCACATGATAAACCTAACACCACCATTGTGATTAACGTGTGTCTGTGTGTCTGTGTGTGTGTGTGTGTGTTTGTAGGTATCCCCATGCTGAAGATTGTTTTTGAGGGTTACGAGCATCTGTCTCTGATCTCAGTCCCTCTGCTGATATACCACCCTGCTCAGATCCTGCTGGGGAGTGTGCTGGTTCCCACCATCAGAGCCTGGATGACCACCAGCCAGAAGGTACCAGAGACGCACGCCTCTCAGTGCTGCACAAACACTCACGCCAGCCCTCGTCTAGCTAACTACCCAGAATGCCTTGCTGTCGTGCATGTCTCTGACCCTTCCCGTGTGTCTCTCTCTCCCAGTCCGATATCTTAGTCCGCTAGACCCGCATGCCTGTCCCCCCCCCACAACCGTGTCCCACACAGTAAGTGCAAGCGATCCGGAGTTCTGAAGCTTCCGGAACACCGACCGTATTCTGACATCCGCCTCCTTCGTGTATCCTGTGTGTGTGGGAGTCGGGTGGTTGTCAACTCTTTTAAATGTAATAATTTGATTAAATTAAATTACTAATTTGATTCAGTTTAAGATTCAGCAATATGCCGTCCCTGGCCCCAGGCAGTAGGGCCAAGCCTTCAGCGTGGGTGTGGGTGGGACTGAGGGGAGGTCCTTCAGCGTGGGTGTGGGCGGGACTGAGGGGAGGTCCTTCAGTGTGGGCGGGACTGAGGGGAGGTCCTTCAGCGTGGGTGTGGGCGGGACTGAGGGGAGGTCCTTCAGCGTGGGGGTGGGTGGGACTGAGGGGAGGTCCTTCAGTGTGGGGGTGGGCGGGACTGAGGGGAGGTCCTTCAGTGTGGGGGTGGGCGGGACTGAGGGGAGGTCCTTCAGTGTGGAGGTGGGCGGGACTGAGGGGAGGTCCTTTAGTGTGGAGGTGGGCGGGACTGAGGGGAGGTCCTTCAGTGTAGTTGTGGGCGGGACTGAGGGGAGGTCCTTTAATGTGGAGGTGGGTGGGAATGAGAGCAGGTCCTTCAGTGTGGGTGTGGGCGGGACTGAGGGGAGGTCCTTCGGCGTGGGTGTGGGCGGGACTGAGGGGAGGTCCTTCAGCGTGGGTGTGGGCGGGACTGAGGGGAGGTCCTTCAGCGTGGGGGTGGGCGGGACTGAGGAGAGGTCCTTCGGCGTGGGGGTGGGCGGGACTGAGGGGAGGTCCTTCAGCGTGGGGGTGGGCGGGAATGGGGTCCTTCTCAGGCTGGAAGAAGTTATGTTGCTGAATCTACCCAGCCTACTCTAACACACTCTTTCACTAGGTACTTTTTATGCACCCATCTTTTTTCCCTGAAATAACTACATTACCCGTTTTTAAATATTCCCTCGGTGAACGATTTGTCGTTGTCCTAACAGCAGGTGTTATGGGTGAATCGAGTTGAATGAAGTACTTGTACTTGTTAACCTGGTGAATTAAAGGAAACATATTTGGACAAATTTTAAAGTTTGCAGGACTAATCCTTAATGAATCCTTCCTCTCCTTCCATTTGACTGGTAAATGTGGTCTGTCGTTACCTCGCAGGCGCTGAAAATGACGAACCTGCAGCCTGTCTGAGACCCCTTCCCATCCTCCCCGAGGAGGCGTGGCCAGACTCCAGACAGACTGACCCCAGCAGGACCCCAGCGGCCTGGCCGGCCACTCCACAGCTCTTCTAACAGGCGCCAGGCGCTCCCCCGACGTAAAAGTACGACGGATCAAGTGCCTTCTTCAGTCTGGGACGTTTCCAGGGACGTTACTGTACAGAACAGTGATTCTAGGTTTTTGTTTGATTTTTGTTTTTTTAAACTGAAATGAGAGTATATATCTCTATTTTTTTATATGAAGTGATAAACGATTTCCACAACATGTCTCAAAGGAGAGACCTGTCGGCAGCTCATGATTGTGTGACATTTCCATGGGTCGCTCCTGATTGTCTGTCGTTTCCATGGTTCGCTCCTGATTGGCTGTCGTTTCCACGGGTAGCTCTTGATTGGCTGTAGTTTCCATGGGTCGCTACTGATTGTCATTTTTTTTCCTGCTGTTCTGTTGTTTAGTTTGTAACTTTTGCTAACGTCTTTCTGCGGTGAGCGCGATCGTTTTAGCCTCTGTGCTGGACTCTGATGAGCAGTATATTTCAGAAGGTTGACTTCATTATTTTGAGCGTAGTGTGTTGTTTCTGCTGGACAATGGCTCACACTCACCAATGTACTGCCATTTCACACACACACACACACACACACAATAAAGAACCAGGGACACGTTTGTATAACTCACTGTATGAATCTTGGTGTATTTCTTAAATCAAATGTATATATAAAATATGATAAATAAGCATTCATTATCCTTACATGGATGTTATGAAGTACATGTGTATGGGCATGATACGGTTTCTGCTGGGATAAAACACTTGGTCACAATTTTTAACCCATTTAACAATTTATTTGCTAGAATCGATTAATATTTTGTACAGTGTAAACATGCTACCAACAGATGGAGCTACTCCAAGTTCCATCAGTAGTTATCTGGTTCAGAATTAACATGTATGTATTTACATATTACATATATATATATATTCACACACTATTACAAACATTTGTTCACAGTGAATTATTTAGCTATATGTTGGCAGTTTTATTAGCTTTATAATACGTATAAAGAATTTACAAAGAAATGTTCTACTGATGTATTTAGGTAGGAAGCACTAAAAGACAAACATTTAGTTACAGTTTCTAGGGTAAATACACACATGAATCGGGTATTTGTCAAAAATATTTGATCAAAACCTCGAAGTGTTTACTTCCTCAGAGCTGGTGTGTGTTGTGCTAGAGAGGAGGAGTGTGTGTTCATGCTAGTTCCCGGGAGCAGTGATGAGGTTGTACTCGGTCTGCAGAAGCAGGAAGCTGTTCTCTCTGATCCTGCGTACCTGCACCAGGTCCCCGCACTCCTGCACGTGGATTACGCCTCTGTTGTCATGGCTGCGGTCTCCCAGCGACACGGCGGTACGTTTCCGGCAGTACTTCCTCTGCAGGTAGCGCAGGCCCACGGCCACGGCCATCCCCAGAGCGGCAGAGAGGCCCAGCAGCAGGCCCAGCTCGGGCATGCTCTGCCTGGGCACGCCGTCCGGCTTCGCCCCCTCTGTGTCTGGAGCTCTGGACGTCTCTCTGGGGCGCTGAGGGGGATTGTGACCGGTGGAATCTCCCTCGCTCTGGGAGTGAGGGTCAGGCTCGTATACGGACGGGAGCGGGTCAGAATGGGAGTGGAGTTGTGCTAGAGGCGGATCCGAACGGTAATCCGAAGGAGGCGTGGACGTGTCCGGTCGGACGGGAGCGAGCGTGTGTGTCAGGGTGATGGGGGCTGTAGTAGGTGGACACATGGTAGGAGTGTGTGTGCACGTGGAGGAAAGATCACTCTGTAAGTAGTGTGTGGTGTGAGACATCCCGTCTGTCTGTGAGTGTGTTGTGAGTGGAGGCCTCGGCGTGGTCTCTGTGAGGGGTGTCTGTCCTGCAGGTGTGTGACATGTTGTGATCTCTGTGATTTGGGGTGTGTGTCTTGTATATGTGGCTAATGTGTGTGAAATCACACTGTGTGTGTCTGGAGTGGATGTGGGGTTCCCGAGAGGAGATTGGAGTGTGGGTGGAGTGGAGAGCGTGGAGGTTGCCACATTGGGTTGGAGAGGGGTGGGGGTGTGGGTGGGGGTGTGGGTGGGGGCAGTGGTGGAGCTGGGGTGGCTCAGAGGCTCAGAGGAGACACCCAGAAAACCCGCATGGAAGTGAGAGAGAGTGTGTGTTTTCTCGTGTGTTTGTGCACCAGTGGCGCTGTGGTTTAGTGTGTGTGTGTGAGTGTGTGCGGTGGTGGGCAGGTGTTTATCCGGCGTGGTGTTTGGGTATGAGTGTGTGTGAATGTGTTCAAATAGCCCAGCATGAGTTGGTGTGCTTTTATGAAGAAGAGCCTTGGAAGTGGTGTGTGTGTGGAGTTGTGTTTGTGGGCCAGAAGTAGATGTAGTGATGTGTAAGAATATGGTGGAGCTTGGCTCTGTTTGTGTTGTTAAGGTAACGTGTGTATAGTTTTTTGTGTGTATGATCTGGTCTGTGATATTGCAGGTCTCTGATGTGGTGTGTCCAGGGTTGTGTGATCTATCCTGTTTGGGTACATCTGTAAATGGTTGTGTATCAGAGTTTCTGTTCCTCGGTAGTGTGTGCATATTCTGGGCTGGTAAAGTGTGTGTGGGCAAGTTGTTTATCAGTCTAGCTGTAGTGTTTTGTGAGTACAGTGTGTTATGCACAGAAGTGTGTATTCGAATGTCTGTGGACCTCATAAAAGATGCTGTAAGGGAAAACAAAGACTAGTTACGGAGGGGAATGTGTGCTTATATATATGTTTATATATATGTGTGTGTGTGTGTGTGTGTGTGTGGAGGTAGTGCACTGTTACCTGATAAAATCCTAGTCGGAAGAGCACTGCCATAGCCTGCACTCTGAACACTACGGGTCCCATCATGCACCACGGATGATCGAATCCGAGCCCCGTAGACAAAATAGGAGTAGACCACTGTGATGCTGAAGGGGGGGGGGGGGGGGGGGGCAGTTTGAGATTACATCAAACAGGGTTAAACATGTCCATGTCCAAGAGAAATAAGACCTGTATGTATACATACATGTATGTATGTATGAGAGAAAAGACTAACCGAGCCAATTTAGGGTTTGTGTGTGTGTGTGTGTGTGTGTGTGTGTGTGTGTGTGTGTGTGTGTGTGTGTGTGTGTGTGTGTGTGTGTTCATTCCTTCATGGCCATGTGTGTTTATGATCAGGCACCAAAAAGGACACACTGACTTCTAATGTCTGTTCCATTTGTCACCAGCAGAGGGAGCCCATTAAACAACGTAGTTTGACACATAAGTTTTCATCAGTTATCTGAGGGTCAGGTCAAGGCATGTGTGTGAGTGCATGTGTGCGTGTGCGTGTGCGTGTGTGTGTGAGTGCATGTGTGCGTGTTTCTCACTAAAATCTCAGGTCCCCGCTGGGCTGAGATGGAGCCCTCCAGGTGAACGAGAGGTTCCTCTTCAGCAGCTTGTCGGAGTGTGTGACGGTGTCTCCGGTGGACAGGCAGGAGAGGGTGTGTGTGCCTGGTGGGTGTAGTGTGAACTCGCCCCCCACCACGTGGTCCCCCGGCACTGAACGAGCCTGTAGCAGCAAGCCCATGAAAGCTCGAGAACTACGCACACTCACTGAGATCACACACACACACACACACACACATATAACACTTAGGGTATGTTTTACAATAGGTGCATTTCAAGGCTTGTGTTTTATATTAAGTGTAGATGGTGTGAAGGGTGATGTCTGTGTGGTCATGTTACAGGATAAGAGCTGAGAGGTGTGTATGGTGATGTGCGCTTACCCATGAGTGTGTGTAGCGGTAGGTACACTCCCCGACTGGTGTGTATGGTCAGCGTGGACGGTAGGTGTGTGTACTGTAGATGGGCACCGATGTGACCAGGCTTCATATCCACACAGGAAGCAGAACTCGCCCCGTGAGAAAAGCACACACACCCTGTGTGTTCCCAACTCATCCACACACACACCACTAGCACTGCCTTCATCACCATCACCCGCATCATCCCGCAACTCCCAAAGAGCCGCGTCATCCCGTAACTGCAAATAACCACGCACACAATCATACGTCCCCGCGTGAGCTTTTTGGTAATGTATGATTTCCATCCTGCGTTTTCAGCAAACTGCAAACCAGTTTTTCGCTACTCACGTTTTCATAAACCACATATCTGATTGTACGCAATAATAAAAGTCAGAGTTTAGCTCATTCACACCTTACCAGCATTTTAAGAATATTCCCATAATAATAGTTTTGAGCCATCTTAGATTCATGGCCATTGATAATCGTAGATTAATAAGAATGTCCAGTAAGACCAGCTGAAGAAAATAAAGCTTACGCACTCACCTCAGAGCCAGATCTGTGTCCAGCCTAGAGGCAAAACCGGGGACCCCCACCTCTGCCTTTCTCATCTCTCTCTCTCTCTCTCTCTCTCATCCAGGATGTGTAACAGCTGCAGGACAGGACCTATACCCTACCCCCACTAATTTAATTTATTTTAAATGAGGCATTTCTCAGCCTTAAGATTGGGAGAAAATACACAAAGACTGTAAATATAAAGACTCGTGTTTAAATCACCTGGTTCAAACTTTAATAAACAAGTACACTTTACTGTACACGTGTAAATGTTTGTGTGAATGAGTTGGTCTTATGTAATTCGGCTACAGTGCAGTCAGACTCACGTTTGGTTTTGTTCTAGATCCAGCCTCGAAGAACAGTATGATGTAGTGGACGAAGACCATTGGGTATAATCACACGTCAGAGTCCATCATCAACTCTTTTATATCAGCACAGTATGATGTAGTGGACGAAGACCATTGGGTCTAATCACTCGTCAGAGTCCATCATCAACTCTTTTATATCAGCACAGTTCAAGATTAAAGTCCATACAACACTGAGATCTTTGTTTGCACTGAGATCAGTGTTTGTATCCTTCAAACACTGTATTACACTTAGGACTACACTTACTTTTTCTATTAAATGATAGGCTTCTGATAAACATAAAATGAACCTGTTTGAGAAGAAATGTGAAAGGCATCATTTCTGCACTAAAGTATTCTTATGAATGATCAGCGATACTGAAAGAGTAACCCTACTAACTAATGCCACGCCTCGACACTAATACCATGCCTCCTTGACATAATGCCACGCCTCTCTAACACTAATGCCACACCTCTCTAACACTAATGCAACACCTCCCTAACACTAATGCCACACCTCCCTAACACTAATGCAACACCTCCCTAACACTAATGCCACACCTCTCTAACACTAATGCCACACCTCCCTGACACTAATGCCACACCTCCCTAACACTAATGCCACACCTCTCTAACACTAATGCCACGCATCTCTAACACTAATGCCACGCATCTCTAACACTAATGCAACACCTCCCTAACACTAATGCCACACCTCCCTAACACTAATGCCACACCTCTCTAACACTAATGCCACACCTCTCTAACACTAATGCCACACCTCCCTAACACTAATGCCACACCTCCCTAACACTAATGCCACACCTCCCTGACACTAATGCCACGCATCTCTAACACTAATGCCACACCTCCCTAACACTAATGCCACGCCTCCCTGACACTAATGCCACAACTCCCTGACACTAATGCCACGCCTCCCTAACACTAATGCCACGCATCTCTAACACTAATGCCACACCTCCCTAACACTAATGCCACACCTCCCTAACACTAATGCCACACCTCCCTGACACTAATACCACACCTCCCTGACACTAATGCCACGCCTCCCTGACACTAATGCCACGCCTCCCTGACACTAATGCCACACCTCCCTGACACTAATGCCACACCTCCCTGACACTAATGCCACACCTCCCTGACACTAATGCCACGCCTCCTTGACGCTTGCTCCCACACACAAAGGTCAGTTCTTTATTTTTTCCTTTATGTTCGTGACTTTATACTGTTCTACGTCTGAGCAGGCTGACTTCTCTTCATCCTCTCCAGAACGACCACATCTGGACACAAGAACAGAGGTTCAACATCAGTCATGTTGTGCAACACAGAGAGAGAGAGAGAGAGAGAGAGAGAGAGAGAGAGAGAGAGAGAGAGAGAGAGAGAGAGAGAGAGAGAATGTGAAATTACCTTTCTCTCTTGCTCCTCTCAGCCAGTCTGTGACGGCGGGTTGGCACGATGACAGGACATATGTCAATATTGCCTGTTAGCCAGTCAGACACATTATCAAGTTCAAAACTGGGTGTCTCAAAGGTAAGGAAACACCCATATAGAAATGAATATATGTGAAGAATAAAGAGTTGTCTTAACGGTTGCTGCTTGAGTTGGCATTCGCTCAGGTGTTTTGATGAAAGTCCACCAGAAATGTGAGAAACGGGTATCATGAACACTCCACTCATTTCACCTGTTTCCTTACTTTTGAGACATGTGTAATTCAGAGTGATTTCTATGCTGGTTCTTTACCAGACTGCTGCTATCCCTGGTACATGAGCGTATATTTTGGCAGACAGATAGATTCATTAATGATGCAAGGAAGCAAGATTCTGTGTTATAATGTGAACTATGTGAACATCTGTATCTCCTGAAGCAGGATTGTGTTATAATGTGAACACCTGTACCTGCCCTTGTTGTAGGCGCATTGTGATCTCATGGATTTGAGTGAAATGAATAGTGAAACGTTATTTAAACGAGATTATTATGAACAAAGTTTTAAAAGCGCAGCTTGGAGAAACCTTTAGGTTTCTATTCACATCCTATTCACCGCGCAGGATGAGGCCCCGTGTCTCCGTGTCGTGTAGCACGCTCCTCGAGCGTTCTGAAACGCGTGCTCGACGGCGCACGTGCTCGCGTTCTTCTCTCGCGCGTCTTTTTCCCGCCCAAAAAAAACGGTCGAGCGGTCTCGCGAATCTGTTCGCGGTGGATCCGGTCCAGACCTCCGCGGGGAGCTCCAACGGTGACCGCGGCGCTCATGGTTTATTAATTTAGTCAATAATATTTTAGGTTTTAGTTATTTTAGACCTCGCCTGAATAAAGCGGACATGAAGCTGGTGATGTTGGAGTTACTCTCCGTTAACGACGTGGTTGTGTGGTGCTGATAAACAACCGTAGCCGAGACTCTTTGGTCGTGATGTTGACAGTTTAAACGTTCACAGTCAACACTGTCGTTGTATCTTTGCTTGTTTTTTGTTTATTTTATTTAAACTAAAAAAAGTTATTCGCCACAGGTTATATACCTAGCTTAACTGCAATGTACGTGCGTTTATTATTTTAATATATATATTTTTTGCTTTAATGTTAGCGAACGATCATATCTTTGATCCAATTAAATATTTTTTTTCTTTCTTTATTGTACAAAATTTCCTATCACCATTTTAATAGACGGGCTTAGGGTATCTTATGCAACAGAGCCTACACGCCACTAAAGTATTTTAAAATTAAACCCATGTTGAAGATGTGTGTGCGTCTAATGAGGCTTACGGTTGATCACGTTGCCACAGGTGCATCTTGGGACTTGTAGTTCCGTCCGGGTTTGACTCGCCTACATGTCCCAGTAAGCACCGCGCGCCTCCCCCTGCTGTCAAACGCGAACCGAAAGCGCACGCCGACCACAGTCTCGGTTATAAAAGTGGAAAGTTGCGATTTAGCGTTTTAGTTTTTTTTTTAATATATTTACAAACGTCGTCAGTTGATCTTCGTTTCGGTAGCAAAAAAATAATAAAACTTATTTTCCGGTTCAGTTGGGCGACTCGTGTCGGTGTTGAACTGGGACGCTGTGGAAGTTTGTGTCGCTTCTCCGAAAACGAAAGCGAGTGTTGGGATGCCCGGCTAGCGTTAGCACCGCTAGCACACAGTTAGCCACAGCTAGCCCACTATGGAAGCCCGCGAGGCGGACGGCGCGCTGGAGAGGCTCCTGGACGAGCACCTGCAGGCGAACGGGCTGTACCGCAGGAGGATCGCCAAGGACGGGTCGTGTCTGTTCAGGGCCGTGGCCGAGCAGGTGCGTGTCGGTGCAGCCTGGCTGGCCGCTGCGGGGCTCCACGGGCTCGGCTCGGTGCACTAACGTCTCGGCGGTGTCGCGCAGTCGGAATAAACGAGCGCAGACCGAGCAAACCGTGATAAAGTGTGTGTGTGTATTTAACTGTTCATCTTAGTTGATCAGCGTCAGTGCGTGACTGGCACATTAGCGCAGCTAGCCACGGGCGTGTAGTGTGTAGTGCACCTCACACCCAGTGATTAAAGTAGCTAACGCTGCTCATTTTATAATATAATGTAATGTCAATGTCTTAGAAATGTATATTATAAATGTTTATGTTGGTTAAGTTCTTGATTTTGACGATTGCGACCTTTCTGGGAGAGAAATTTTATTGAACTTCAGATGCACATGATCAGATAGTGTAGGGAGAGTTATGAGTTATTTAAGTGTCCTGTGGTGGAAACACGTTCAGGGTCTCCTCACATGGAGTGACTGCACGTGTTGCTACATGAATGTCCTGTGTGAGTGTATTCACGAAGAAAGTTTCTCTCTGGGCGTGTGTTTTTTCTTCATCTCTCCCTTCATTTCCTTGAGTTTCACGTGATCTTAATGTCATGGCTGTATGCTCATTACCAGAGGTGTATAATCCAGGTTCAGAAAGTAAAACTCCTCACCAGGATTTTGCTCAAGCTTGCTAGATTTTCTAATTAGTGCAATCCAGGTAAAATTAGTGGAATCAACACAATCCAGGAAGCCTGAGCAAAATCCTGGTGAGGACTTTTACTTTCTGAACCTGGATTATACAACTCTGCACCTTACTGTGGCTGAGACGGTGCAGACAGAGTTCAAAGTTTTGTTGTTTGAGTTCCTTGGTCCCGCCCCTGCTCCGGGGGCGGGGTTTCTGTGTTCCCCGCAGGTGCTGCACTGCCAGGGCCTGCACACCAAGGTGCGGGCGGCGTGCGTGAAATACCTCAGGCAGGAGAGGAGCTCTTACGAGTCGGTGCGTGAACTCGCAGTGAATCTCACTGCACATGTATTCTTTAGCTCACTTCGCACATCTTCTGACGGGGTTGTACCTACTGTTCCTCATGCGGTTTGTGGTGTTTGTCTGGTAGTTCATTGAAGGGGACTTTGAGGAATACCTGCAAAGGCTTCAAGACCCTCAGGTAAGAGTCTGAATTAACCCTGCCTTGCTGTAACAACCATATCAGAGTGTCTTATGGCACGACCTGACGGACATCTCGCTACAATCTCCTGCACAACAGGTGTCCTACGTTTAAACACACCACTACAATGTTCTAATGATGCCAGTGTGTGTGTGTGTGTGTTGTCTGGGGTGACAAGATCACGCCCCTGTGTGTGTGTGTGTGTGTGTGTGTGTGTGTGTGTGTGTGTGTGTGTGTGTGTGTGTGCGCCAGACTGTGATGTGTTTTGCTCTCTCCCTCACAGCTCAACGATTATTTTTATAGTTGACTAATCACCGATTAATTTTTATGATTAGTCGACTAATCGGATCGTGCGTTAATTGAATATAAAACATACAGCTTATCACACTAGAATGCAACTGCTATTATATAATCATCATTAGATTTCAGCTAAAAATAAAAACAATTAAGATCATAGTTCATTAAACCTTTAATGAAATATGCAACTTGTTGCAACAATTATTAAAATAAGTATAAGGCACTGGCTTAAACAACGCAAAAATAAATACATTAATAAATAATTTTTTTTTTCTTTCTTTCATTTGTCTCTGGCATCAAACGTAGCTACATATAAATCAAATTAGGTAGGTACCTGAAACTAAGGAATTATTCACAAAAATAAAGTTTTGGTCTCACTGACGTTACAGAAAACACACGAATGCGTGCTAAGGCTAATGAAACAAATCGCCATCACTAATGTTAACTTTTACAGTTACCACGATAAGTAAGTATAAAGTTAACGCTCTGTTTACGGTAACGTTAGCAGCTAACTAGCGATTTAGATTACAGAGATGACGGTCCCTCTTCATCATTGTCACAATAAGCCACAACATGCTTCAGGTGCTCGTACATCGCGGTTGTGCTGCCGTGGAAGGAAAGTTCTGCCTTGCAGATATTGCACGCGTTTTGGAACCCGGTTACGCAAAATGATCCCACACTTTTGAGTTCCGTAGCCGGGTAGCCATGATACCAGTCTGTATAATGTCCTGGGATGTCGTCCACTGTCTACCTCGGTTTCCACTACTGCGCATGTGCGTTAGGGACAGAAAGGCAGACGCGACCGCAGCAGTATGGAGAGAAAAAAAAAAACACGACGCATTGACTATTAAATTAGTCGTCGACTATTTTAATAGTCGACATAATCGTGACTAGTCGACTAATCATGGCAGCCCTAGCTGCCGGACCATTTGCTTGGTAACCTTTAAGTTGCAGTAAATAAAAAGTGCATGTGTCGAAAGCAATATAAATTGTGCAAAGTTAGTACATTTATGTTTTAAAGATTGTGCTGTCTGTTTTGGTTTGGTCTCTAGAGCTGGGTTGGCCAGGTGGAGATAACTGCCTTATCTGTCCTTTATAAGTAAGAACATTTCACTCTGAAAGCTTTGACTGTAGTTGATGATTGGCTGTCTTGGTTTTTGATATTCCATTAGTGTACTGTGTTGAATGCCTTTAATCACACGTGATCTTGCCATAACTGCTTGTGTGTTCTACCCCCCCCCAGGCATGATTTCATCATCTACCAGGAACCTGGGGAGCCCCCAGTGAACATCACAGAGAACGGCTACCCTGATAAGGTTTGCATACACACGCCCACACAACAACCAGGCTATTTACAACATGTGGTCCATGCTGAATCGTCTGATTAGTTTGTTTTTATGTCCTTCCTCTCTTCCTAGGTGCGACTCTGCTTCCTCAATGGGAACCATTATGACAGTGTTTACCCACTGTCCCACACCACAAATGCTGCTGTTTGTCAGTGTGAGTCACGTGTTTGGCCAATCTCTACAACCGAAAGGAGAATGTCATATTTGTATGTGGACGACGAGGTTTTGTTTAATCAAAAGGTAGAGGACAGGGCACCTACCACTTAAGTCCTGCGTTTTCTAAAGGTGTGTGTGTGTGTGTCCAGCCATCCTCTATGAACTGTTATACGAGCGGGTCTTTCATGTGGACCGGAGTGTGTTGGCGGCGAACATGAGGAGTTTGAAGGAGAGTGACGAGGCCACGGAGGTGGAGAACAGGAGTAGTGACGAGTCAGACCTGGACGAAGGAGACGACTTCTGGTGAGTCCGCCCAGTCCCCTCCCTCCACCCGACCTGTCTCCACCCGCGCCACCTCCCTCCACCCGACCTGTCTCCACCCGCGCCACCTCCCTCCACCCGACCTGTCTCCACCCGCGCCACCTGTCTCCCTGTCCAGCATGCTCATTTATTAGCAGTGCTGTAGTCACTACCAATCCTCAAACTTCTTCTGCTCTCCAAGATGAAACAGGAAATGTCTGCTCACTGGACTTGTAAGCGTAGAGGCAGGTGTGGATCTCTGGGTCAGCCAGTTGGTCCACGCCTCTTTCACTGCATCTGCAAGGGCTGCTGGGTAGATTGTGCAGTAAAAGCCAAGCTGGGATGTTGAGTGGGAACTGTGCTGACCCGTCTTGAGGCTCGTGTCCGCATTACCGTGTGTGCACGTGCATTCTTGTGCAGGCGTTTTTGGAAATATTTACAGTACTGTGATTGTTTGATCTTCAGGTCCAGTGAAGTCACCGTCAGGACCAGCAGTGTGAACAGGAGAGCGAATTATAAGGTAAAAACTTGGCTCACTTGTATTTCGACCACTTTTACAGTGAATCTGTCATTTTTGTGACTGACTTGCGATTGCGCACCAGGGTCGTGGGAGGGGCCAAATCCGAGGAGGAGGGCGTGGCCACTTGCCTGCTAAGGTCCTGGCCTCGTTGAACCACGCCTATTTCAGGAATGTGGAGTATGATGTGTGGTTGCGGTCCAAGAAAGGTACGGTTTTCCGTGTGCCTGCCTTTCCGTGCCTGAGACATGTGCATTATTAATTTGAGTCATGCACACACTGCTAACGTCAGCAAAAACTTGTTCTCAACGAGACCATTTAAAAACCTTTGACATTTTAAAAAGCATCACTCCTCTACTGTACATTATATACGGTGTAATTTATTACTACTCTACACTGTACACAAAATTATACTGTAATCTGTTAAACCAGATCTACAAGCCAAACTTGCCCAGTTTCTATGGGTTTTAAATAGACCAGTGTGTGTGGTTGTGTGGTGATCATGCAGACAGCCGTGATGTGTGCACTGTTGTCTGAAGAGGTCACGCCCCAGAGTGTGTGTGTGTGTTGTCTGGGGTGAGGAGGTCACGCCTGTGTGTGTGTTGTCTGGGGTGAGGAGGTCACGCCCCTGTGTGTGTGTGTGTGTGTGTGTGTGTGTGTGTGTGTGTGTGTGTGTGTGTGTGTGTGTGTGCGCGCGCGTGTGCCAGACTGTGATGTGTTTTGCTCTCTCCCTCACAGCTCAACAGAGGAGGGACTTCTGCATGGCAGCGGGGATGCAGTACGCAGCAGGCGACAAGTGCCAGGTGTGTGTCTTCGTGTCTGCGTCTGCGTGGCATTTATTAGTGTTGTTTGGGTTTGTGTAAAACTCACTCTGGTCCCTCTGGGTGTCTCTCTCAGGTGCGAGTGAGGAATGATGGTCGTTACTACAGTGCCTACATTCAGGACGTCAGCCCAGACGACGGACCTGTTACTGTCTTTATTGAGGAGCTCGGAGAGAAGTGTGTGTGTGTGTGTGTGTGTGTGTGTGTGTGTGTGTGTGTGTGTGTGTGTGTGTGTGTGTGTGTGTGTGTGTGTGTGTGTGTGTGTGTGTGTGTGTGTGTGTGTGTGTGTGTGTGTGTGTGTGTGTGTGTGTGTAAGAGAAGGTCTCTGCAGGCTTAGACCTGCATTCGGTACCAAGAATGCTGTGAATTTGTTGATTGGTGCACATCATGTAAAAAAAAATGTTGCATGTTCAGTTTTGACTTTTTTTGTGTGTGTGTGTGTGTAGACACACTGTTCCCCTTTGGAATCTGCGTCCTCCTGCTGAAGAGTCCTGGTGTACAGTGACCGATAAGGGCAAGAGACACACTGTATCCAATGGCAACACACCCACTAATGGTATCAGTTATCTTCCTCTTATAGATGTTGTCTCCATGTCTCTCTGTCTCTCTGGTAAACACACACACTGTGTTTGGATCAGCAGAGTGGGACACGAGGGGCAGCAGGAAGTCGGGTCATACAGTATCAAGTCCACACATGACCCAGGCAACGGCAGGCTCCGCCCCTGGCAACCGTGTGCTGAAGCAGCATTCCTGGCCCCCACAGGCCTCTGGAGAAGCACGTCAGCTTGGAAAGAACAACAGTGGCAGGTTCGTTAGCTGGAACACACGCTCACACACGCTCACACACGCTCACACACGCTCACACACGCTCACACACGCTCACACACGCTCACGCTCACACACGCTCACGCTCACACACGCTCACGCTCACGCTCTCTCACGCTCACGCTCTCTCACGCTCACGCTCTCTCACGCTCACGCTCTCTCACGCTCACGCTCTCTCACGCTCACGCTCTCTCACGCTCACACTCTCTCACGCTCACACTCTCTCACGCTCACACTCTCTCACGCTCACACTCTCTCACGCTCACACTCTCTCACGCTCACACTCTCTCACGCTCACACTCTCTCACGCTCACACTCTCTCACGCTCACACTCTCTCACGCTCACACTCTCTCACGCTCACACTCTCTCACGCTCACACTCTCTCACGCTCACACTCTCTCACGCTCACACTCTCTCACGCTCACACTCTCTCACGCTCACACTCTCTCACGCTCACACTCTCTCACGCTCACACTCTCTCACGCTCACACTCTCTCACGCTCACACTCACTTGCAAGCACACACACCCCGTCTCTCGCACAAACACACACACTCGCTCATTCTCTTAAACTAATATGCACAGAAAACAAGTGTTGACCTGGTGGGTGTTTGTTTGAGGGCTCACTGGCTCTCTAAAGATGGCTTCCGCCAGCAAGTGATGGGAGATGTGATGGTGTGTGAGAGCAGGAAGACTGGTGAGGGGGTCGTGGTGCTGACACACGAGGAGGAAGAGGAGCACGCCCTGCTGGAGATGTTGCACAAAGACGAGAACAACTTCCCAACCCTGGGAGCTAGTGCACAGGTAACACACTCGCGCACACACACACACACACACATAGACACACTAGTGCTGGGCGGTATGACCAAAATTCTATATCACGGTATTTTTCAAAATTATATCGGTTTGACAGTTTCTCCCCCCATGATGTGTTAACCGCATTGAATACGAAAAGAATTTCTGCAGTAGAGTGGTTGAGTACCCTATTCCACCGTTAGAAAAATGTCTCCACCTATAGCTAGGTTTATACTTTCGTAGCACTCGACTCCGCCCACCTCGCGCGACCCTCTGCGAACGGCAGAAGCGTTCATACTTTCCGCGTCACATTCTTTGCAGTGTTCTCCGTAATGATATGTGGTAGTATAAACACCTCTCAAAAACAGGGGAATGAACATTTACCTGACCAATTTTAATGTTGCATTGTGTTCCAGGTTTGAAAAGTGCTGGAATTTAGCCTAAAGTACTTGAAAATGCTTGAAATTGTAACTACTTGGTTTCATAACAAATAGCTATCTGACTGAACAGTTCTCTTGTATTACGTTAACAAATAAGAGCTTCTTGTAATTCCAGGATGAAACATGAGAGAACGTGAAGACGTTAAGATTTTTGAAAATATTAAATAATGTAATAAAAAGCAAATTATTTCGAATCATTTTGAGTATGTGTATAAATATTTAACTTGATTAAGTTTAACATGCTGGGAAATATTGAAATGGACCTTTAAAGCAGCGTTTCTCAACCAGGGTGCCGCCTGTCTTCATCGGGGGTGCCGTCAAAATATTCTGATGTGAAATAAAAAACTATAGTTTTAAAAATTGAAGTTATTATACGCTTTAAAAATCATTAAAATTTATTTCATATGACCAGATCTCTCAAGTTTGGTGGGCGTGAGCTTTTTTCAGGCGGGGGGGATTATGTCGCGATGGTTAGTGTAGCGGCTGTGTGTGTGTGTGTGTGTGTGTGTGTGTGTGTGTGTGTGTGTGTGTGTGTGTGTGTGTGTGTGTGTGTGTGGTTGGGGAGCGGGGTTGCTAAAGTCTACCAAGAAACAGCGCGATCTATATTCTGATTGGTTCAACCTGTTATAATATACAACCGATGGATTGGCTGAATATGCTGCGCTGTGCGGCGATTAGATTATTTAAAAAATAAATTAATAATAATAATATTCAAGCGTGAGAAATTCCATGTGTGGTGTGAGAGCGTGTGAAATCGCTAAATATGCGTGAGTCTCACGCTCAAAGCGTGCATATGACCTGCATATGACCCTTACCAAGGTCAGCACGTGATTACGCAGGTTTCCCACTGACTGTAAGTCACATTGATCTGCTCTCTGTCTTAATAATCACTTTTTGTGTTATGTTGGCCGGGAGATGGTTGCAGAGAGTATGTTTTCAGGGTTGCCAACTCTGAACCCTGAGCGTGAGACACACGCATTTGACTGTTTTCATACGCTCTCACGCCACACTTCCGATATCTCACATCCGAAAAAAAAAAATCTTGTTTATTTATCTGATCCATATCTATGATTCAATGAGTTACTAGTTCGCTCTGGCGCCAACCACCCGCGATCGATAGATTGCGATATAACACTTAATCTGTGTCCATTTTACGTTCAGGTTTACGTGAAGGTTATTTAAACCGGTGTGGCTGGTTTATGAAAAATTCTTATGATAACAAAACTAAACACCGGTTTTCAGTGCAAACCGGTATACCGCCCAGCACACACACACACACACACACACTAGGCAAAGTTAATTAATACAGCACCTGGACTCTCATTGCTTTACAAATGAAATACAAATACAGAATAAAGAATGTAATAATATAAGAATAAAGTGGGAGGATACAAATCATCCAGTATTCACAACTGTATGTCCGCCAACATCGTAGCTGTGTTATTGTACTGGGTTGTGTTGAATGAACAGCTGTATAATTGTGTGTGTGTGTGTGTGTGTGTGTGTGTGTGTGTGTGTGTGTGTACGCGTACGCGCAGGCTGCTTGCAATGAGGGAAGCAAAAGAGCTGAGAGGAAAGGCGTGAGGAAGAAGGCTGACACAGGTGAGTTAAACAGGCCAATTAATTACAGTGACGGGTTAATTAAGGCGGGCTGGTGAATTACAGTGACGGGTTAATTAGGGCAGGCTGTTGAATTAAGGCGAGCTGTTGATGGTACCTGGTGTATGTGCCTTTAAAGCCCTTGTCAAACACAATTTCCTGTGTTATTTACACTTAAAACTGAATCGTACCATGATGCACTGCTGTCTGTGTTCATATGAAAACTGGTTCCCCACATGGCCACTGGGTCAGCCTGTGTAAGGACGAGCAGTGCCCTCAGCCTGCTTCTGACTAGGGATGTCCCGATCCAGCTTTTTGAACTTTCGATCTGATTGCACTTCCAATCCGATACCAATACCAATCTATCCGAGCATGTATTAAAGTTCAAAGCTATTTAGTCAACTTATTTTGTTGTCAAACTCATGTTGAAAAGCGTTTTACTCTTGATAACAAGTGGCCAGCTGAAGTACGTGTGTTTGAATAATACACAATGGTTGGTAAGGAGAAACTGACCTTTTTATTTAGCAATGAATAAACTCAAAATAGACAAAATAATAAATAACAAACAGAAATGGCATCAGTAAACTAAGGCTTAAAAAGTCATAAGTGCAAATAATATTGTAAATTGTATTTTTAAAAAGTGGCAGTTTGTCACGCTTCGCAAATGTTTCTGCCAGTGTTAGTTGTGTAGGACCTTTCTTTTTGTCTTTGGTTTTCTTTAGAAACTCTTCATGTTGTTTATGGTGGTATTTCGCTAAATGCTTGATTAGATTGGTTGTATGAAAAGTTCTTACAGCTTTACCACAACGCTTGAATTTACTGTGGCATATGTTGCACTCTACCTCTTCGTCTTTTAAGGTAAAATAATCCCACACAACTGACATTTTTACCGATAACTTCAAATTTACATGGCCGTCTTAATGGTTAGGAGATGCCACTGAGCTAAATTGGGGAGATGCTATGCTGGTGTGCTGGAAAATGCGGACCGGATTTTACTCACTGGTGAAAACACAGCAAAAACTGGAATGGATTATCTAAATGGGTGCGCTGGGAAACCCGGATCGGATTTTCAAAAATAAAACTGGATCGGGAGTCTGGATCGGCATTTTCTCGTGCCTGCCGAACCGATACGCGTTTTTTGCAAATATTGGTGGCCGAGCAAACCTACTTCTAACACACTCTTATTGATCTGCCCTGCAGAGGGTTAGTTAAGGCAAGATGCTCTGTAGACCTTGGTAGAAATTGTTTCTTGAATTGACAACCAGTTTTACTGGTTCTCAGATGAAGGTTGGGACGAAGCAGTCTTTTGTTTTATTTACAGTTTAAGCTCTTTCTTTCTTTCAGAGATGAAGGAACCATCTCAGAGGCCTTCTCAGAACTCTGACAGGGGGAGCCATGGAGTATGTTCCACAGCTAGTTCCTTCCTCATTAGTACACCATTCCCAGCAGGAACTGTTTGTCTAGTATGCTAATAGGACTTGTTTCCTGCATCCTAATTGGCTGACTGAGATTCTGGAGTTTTCAGTGCTTTTGCACTGCTACGGTTCTCCAGTGTGTTTATGCTTTGATATCTTGCAGAAAAGGGGCACTGTGGATCAGGACCAGAGGATCTGCCGAACCCTCGGTGGCAAACCCAGCCCTACACCACCCTGTACTCCACCTTCCACTACACCCTCGGCTACTCCCCCTGCTCCTTCAGCCCCCAAGGCCACCAAACCTGGCCCTGCCCTCCCTGCAGCCGCCCCCACATCTGTTCAAACTGCCCCAGCTCGTTCTCGAACCACCCTTGATCCGTCTACAACAGCCCCCACATCTATTCAAACTACCCCCACGCAGCCTCAAACTGCCCCTCTTGTGCCTAAAACGACAGCCCCTGCCCAGGCTCAAACTGCCCCTTTTAGCCCTGTCACTTCAACACCTGCAATCGTTTCTCTAAACACGTCCACCCAAACTCAGACGGCCCGGAGGGTGAACCCTGACTCCACGCCATCGAGCTCCGTTACCCCTGACCCCCCTCAGACAGCGTCTCTCTCTCCAGCTACAGCTACCCCTGCTCCACAAACCACCACTGTGCCTATCCCTTCTCTACCCCCATCTGCCCCAGTTACCACCACCACCACCACTCCTCTTTCACCTGCAGTAATGCCTCACACTGTCTCCCAACCTCCCCCTCTAACCACACCTGGACATAACCCCAACACTACTCCATCTCCTCCCTCCACTACCTCACCTGCCCTTGCTGCCCCTCAGTCCACCCCTGAGTACTCGTCTGTACCAACCCATGTTGCCCCTCAGGGGCCTGAATCCAGCCCTGTGTGC
This sequence comes from Brachyhypopomus gauderio, assembly GCF_052324685.1. Lineage (NCBI taxonomy): Eukaryota > Metazoa > Chordata > Actinopteri > Gymnotiformes > Hypopomidae > Brachyhypopomus > Brachyhypopomus gauderio. The sequence continues at coordinate 189,743 of NW_027506918.1, read as the reverse complement.
TCTCAGACTGCCCCAGGACCCAGCCCTGTCATTGTCCCGCCCACCGCCCCCTCTCATGGTCCTCCCACTGTGCCTGTGGAAACGCCCACTCAGGCTCCTGATCTCTCTCCTGTGTTGGATACCCCTCCCACAGCTGAATCTGTATCTGCCCCCACCCCGCCCACTTACTCAACCCCGCCCACCGTACCTACTCCAGCCTATGCCTCTCACTGTGTTACCCCTCCTGCCACCATCCCATGTTCTGTTGCCTCCTTCCACCCCGTTGGGCTCGGGGCTTTTCCTAGCATGCAGTCCCCATACCCTCCCTACCCGCCCCCTCCCGTGGCAGGCGCCATGCCAACTCCGCCTCCCGTCATGCCTTCTGCCCAAACTCCGCCTTTCTCCCACCCATCGGAGCCACGCCTGTACGAACACGCCCCCACCTTCGTCTCAGGTGCGTGTCTTTGTCCTTCCCCCCACTTCCTGCACGACAGACGTGCGTCTCCGTTTTATTCCTCCGTTTTGCCCCCGCAGGGGTGGGACCGGTGGCGGAGTACCAGACCCCAGCGCCAGCCCCTCCGCACCAGCACGCATTTCCTGTGCCACACCTGCTGAGCCACGACCCTCTCTACCCAGGGTTCCCCCAGAACGACAAGGACGACGCCGTCCTCCAACCTCCACCGTTCTCCCTCCACCACACGGGGAAGGACCTGCCCAAAGGTACCGCGCCCCTCTGACCAGCCCAGACGTATGGCATGGGTTAAAGTTCTCCGTCACCACGACGGATTTCCGTCATTTGAATTTTTAGAGGGGAAAAAAATCCGTCAGATCATAATAATAAACTAGGTTCAGTGATGGCTAAGTTACCTTGAAAAAGTAATCCGATTACTGATTACTCCTTTTAAAAGTAACTTAGTTACGTTACTGATTACTTGATTTTAAAAGTAACTACGTTAGATTACAAGTTACTTTAGTAGTTACATTCAGCAGCAAAATACATTTTTCCAATACTCACTTTATTGGAAGTGCATTTTTAACAGTAACAATGTATTGAAGCAGGTTCGGTAACCGAGGCAGAAACTGCTTAATCCAAAAATCCAGAGGAGGGAAACTTTATTGATTAAACCCCCCCCCCCAGTGTCACTTAAAGGGCCAGACTCCTTGAGTGGCCAAGTGTCCAGTAGTGAATTCACCGTGAGCAGTAGTAGTCGCTAAAGTATCTCCTGACATTACGTTTGTGTAGCTGCGCGGTATTATTTGTACATTTATTTGTAAACGTAATACAAGTGAACTGTTCAGTCAGACAGCTACTGAGAGGCAGTATTAACACGGAAAGGCATCGGCATCTTGCGTAAAGGTTACGCTGGCATATGCCATTGACATCGGCATCTCACATACAGATGTCGGTGGCATGTGCCATTGACATCGGCATCTTGCGTACAGATGTCAGTTAGGGTGTCCCAAAAAAAAACAAAGTCTGATATTCTCAAGTCTCACCCCCTAAAAGTGTTCTACCTTTGGATAGGACAATGTGTAAAAAATTTTAAGTCATTATGATAATATTTAGTGGTCCCCCAAGGGCGTCAAAGTTTTTGTCTACCCGAAAATCATATTTTCGACACGATTTTCCATATTTGAGCAGTTTTATTGAGTGCATATAATGTTTTTACATGTCTTATATATCATAGCGAGTTATTTAACAGTTCTGCATCAATTGTTCAAACATGCAATGCTCAAATTGCACATATTTGCTCAAAATGTGCCAAAAATGCTTCAAACTGGCTGTTTTTTTTGTTAATTTAACAGCAAAACTGAAAGTAGCAATCATGAACACAATCAACAGTCACAAATAAAAAGCTTAACATATTCACACACTCAATCACAAACATGTTGGATTGTCGGTGAAGGCAAACACTGGATTCCAGTAGAAACTGAAGTCTACACTCTACAATTTAAATGTTTACAAGGTCGTTGCGTTACTGACATCACTGACTAGGTTTATACTTGATGCGTTGTGAGCGGCACAAGGGTCAGCGTGGCGAAAATGACGCAATCGCGGTGGTTCCGCCCGTGCGTGAGGGTATCGCGCGCTGTGGATTCGTGAGGTCGTGCACTTATCGAATTTTGAAACTGCTCACGCCACGCCTCAGCGCAATGAACAGTCATGTTTGCAGGGTTCATACACCTTTACAAGGTGGAATTAAAGCACTTGTATGTCACTTTAAAGGTCCATTTCAATATTTCCCAGCATGTTAAACTTAATTGTTATATATTTATACATATACTCAAAATGATTCGAAATAATTCGCTTTTTAGCACATTATTTAATGGTTGTTTATTTTCAAAACACCCAATCTTAACGTCTTCACGTTCTCTCATGTTTCGTCCTGGAATTACAAGAGACTCGTATTTGTTAACGTAATACAAGAGAACTGTTCAGTCAAACAGCTATTTGTTGTGAAACGAAGTAGTTACAATTTCAAGCATTGTCAAGTACTTTAGCCTAAATTTCAGGACTTTTCAAACCTGGAACACAATGCAACATAAATTTTCGTTAGGTAAATGTTCCTTCCCCTGTTTTTGAGGGGTGTTTCTTTATACTACCACATATCATTTTGGACAACACTGCAAAGAATGTGACGCACCAAGTATAAACGCTTCCGCCGTTCATGGAGGTTCGCGCAAGGTGTGAGGAGTCGCGCGCTACGGTCACTCGCCAAAGTATAAACCAGGGGTCGGCAACCTATGGCCAACTTGCCACCGTTGGCACGCCGAGGCGTAATCACTGGCACGCGGCACGCTGGACCAGCATCAGCTAAAAAATTAAGAGACATGTCCCCCCCACTTTTTCAAAAGCTGGTTTTGGTCCCCTGCAGTTTTTACGGTTAAAAACAAATATTTAAATAGCGACGAATCAAGCGCTAGGACCATGCAGAAAACGACCACTTCGAGTTCGCTGAAATAAATCGGGTCTATTAGTAGTTCGCTCCAAGTTCTCTTATATCCTATAATTTTAACAGCAGTAATTGTCATTGCCATTTTTGGACTTTTAATTTTTTTGTAACATACCTACTTAAAGCAGGTAATCTTACTGCTTATGTTTTTGCGATAGTGAATCTGATAAAAAACGAGAGCTTCATACCTTTTAAAGCTCACCAGGATTCACTAAATTTGAGGAGGACCCCCAGATACCTCCATTATATAAACATTTATGTACATTTATTGCTAAGGTGTTGCATTTTGTCACTTCATAGATTCTCTCTTCTCTCCTTACACAGGCTGTTTAGATTAATATACTAAATGTGTTTATTGTGTAGAATTAGGTAAAAGAGGCTGTGTCCCAACTACACAACATTTTCAGTAATGTTGCAAGGAAAAATTTTCAGTCAAATGAAAATTTCTTGTTTAAACCCATGCCGTATGGGCCACAGCGTGTTGACTGGGAATACGTTCATGCATATTATGATTGTGCTGTGCAGTATATTGGACTCCAAAATACTGTTTCTGTCATTTACAGATATGAATGTCCTTAGGTGGTTCTTTAACCTTGGGGTCAAGGTAAGGAGCAGTGCGTTCTGTTAATAGCTGAATGTTGAATTTCGTGTCAAGTCAGTTACAGGGTTTATTCTCCTTAGTTTAAATTTGTATATTGTGGTTTCTACAAGTTTCTGGCAGGTTTTTCTTGGATTTTTTAAATTATTTGATTACCAGCGGAAACTAATATTTAAATGTTTTTCATTTTGAAGAACCATCACAATTAACCTCTAGTCCATAAAGTGTCATTGGATTGTTTCTGGTTGTATTTCAACTTCAGTTCAGATGTTTTCTTCATCACGTCAGCGGTGTTGTTGGAGCTGCGGCCTTCCTGTGTTGTGTTCTTGTGTCGTCAGGCGTACTCACACCCCATGTGGGCCCCGGCCTCGTACCTCACACCGCTGACGCAAGCCTACCACATGCAGCCCAAACCCCTGCCCACCACGTCCAGCCTGTACACGCCGCAGTGGCATCCGGACCAGAGCTCCGCCTCCCTGCCCCACATCAGCCCCGCCCCTAACTACAACCCCATGGGGCCGCCTGTTGGAGCAGGCGGCGGCCCTGTCGGTCATTTCGAGGTGAGGGGCGTGACCCCGGTGGCTCCTCCGGTAGAGGTGGGTGGGTACGGCGGACACCCCCATTTGGTGCACATGCCGATGCCCCCTCGGCCAGCTGTGCCTTGGCCCGCTGCCCACACTCCACACGTCTTCCCTGGGGTGTATTCTCTGCCCCCTCCTGGTTCAGTACCATACTCTATTTCAATACCAGGGGGTGAGGCTTATCCTCCTACCTCCATGGGGCACCAGAGACTCTCCATCCCGCCCCCCCTGAACCGCAGGGTTGATATCACTACAGCAGTGGGGCCCATGGTGATGGAGAGAGGGGAGGGAGATGGCCAGAGGTCCATGACGCCGCAAACAGACAAGCCCACCTGGACAGGTGCTACCCACCTGTATCCAGGAGGCGTGGACATGAAGCCCGTCCCCATCCCCTTCCCCACCATGGAGCTGCAGCATCGCGGAGGACCGAGTCCCGTCCTTCAGCCTGTCCCCATTGGTGGCGCGATAGGTGAAGGGGTGGAGCCAACAAAGCTAGCCAATGGAAACACGAAGGAGGCCGACGTGACTAGACGCTTTCGGGGAGGGGCCTCTGGAGAAGCGGTGTCCACTCACACCACGCCTTCCTCCGTTCTGGACGACTGGGAGGCCGAGGAGGCGGAGTACGGAGACCCAGATTTGAGAAGTGGGCGGTTGTATTACAGTCAGTCCTACAAGGCAGGGGGGAGGCGTGGCCAAGAAGACCGAGGAGGATTCAGAGGGGGGGGCTTCCGTGGCCGAAGGGATTATAGTGGACGGAGCAGGCAGTACAATCAGTCCGTTTACCATAGAGTGTATAGGGGGCGGGGCAGGGGGCGTGGCTACACTCAGCACTCTAATGCCAGAGAGGGAGGTTACCCAGGCGGGCACTTTGCTCCTTCACCTGAAACCTGATATGCAGTTTGACTCGTTTTTAATCCTCTTGGTGCAGTTGTTTGGTTTTTTTTATTAATGGTTGTTCTTTCTTTGGTTCACCCTTCTGCTGTGCGTTTAGAAACTCACCCATTCATCCTGTATATATGACTGCATGTGTAATAAATGTAATAAAGTTGTGAATTTAGAAGGCTGAGGTGGTGTTTCTTCTCCGGTTCGTATGTGATGGAGAGGAGCACCAACAGCACCACCCTCCACAATCTCACAACCGATGTGAATGTATGAACACTCATCAAAGTCAGACTGCCTCTGAATTGTTTAGTTTACCAGTCACTCTGCTTACAACGTTAAATGCACTTTAAGTACTGTAAGGGTTTTGGCTCCAGGGTACACTGGACAGCCAAGTAAACGCTGTAGTTGACTGAACCTGTCCCTGGAGTTTCAGTGGTCATTTGTACAAGGGGGTAGTTCATAGGTATGAGGTTTATTTTACACCCTCCCTTTATGCAAGTCACATGACAAATGTGGTCAGACACATTAACTATTTGAGTAATTTCCACTGATTACCAAATCCAGGTTCAGAAATGAGTTCTGTAGAACCTTTGTGTGTGTGATGGTTGTTTACTATGAGCATTATAGCACATTATCTTCTCACCGTGTGTTATGTGAAACACCTGCTCCAACCTTCCCAGGGAATCAGATATGCATGGTAGAAACGTCCTTTTCCAGACGGGATACGTGGCTAGGTTCTCGGAGGACGTTTGATCAGGCCGGAGATCGGCCGTGCCTTAGCTGAGCTGAACAAGCACATACAGCCATGACAGCCGTGTCCCCTCATTCTGAAATGGACCAAGCTGATGGGATATCTGTATGTTCCTGGTGTGTGTTGTTACTCGAGTGCCTACAATTGCAGAACCCTAAATTGTAAGATGCAGTTTTGATACTGAATAAATGTTTGCTTTCATCAAAAGGTTGCTGTCTTTTTTCCCCCGTTAATGTGTGGATAATCTCCCAGTGATTAACAGGAGCTAGTCCAGCACAGTAGTGGAATTAAACATTGAACTTGGAACAGAACTTGGTTTTTAATACATTTGTTACAACAGCTTTTCAATTAAGAAAAAATGTTTACAAGTGGTGATTCAAAGTGCATAAACACCAAATATTTGAGAGGCTGCTTAATAAGATATGATGGTATGAGTAAAATGTTTTATTCAAACTATACAGTTTGGCGTGTTTCTCGTTCACTCTGTTTTAGCACTTTGTGTCCATTAAAAACACAGTGTCCATGTGTTGACTGGCCACACAGATCTTTTTCTAGGTCCCGTTTAGAAATGTTTAAACTGCATCCTCTCCCCACCGTCTTCAGCAACGATCCCTCCGTGGTCTGGATGGACAGAGATTCAGTGGCTGCACTCCCACTAAATTCCTGCCATCCCAGCCTGCTGGAGGGTCAGCGATGGTATGAAGGGGGTGGGAAGAGGAGGACCACTCAGAATTACTGGACCTGGTTAATATGGTGGTTTTGAAATGTGTCAGTGTTCAAAATAAATGATCCTAAGTGCTGCTTCTTTGATGTCAAACACTGGGAGAGTTGTGGTCCAGTGAAATGGGACCAGTGGGGGAATATTTCCCTGACCTATTGGTTGTAGTATTGTGTTATTTTAGTCGTCCAGGAAGAAGTAGTTCCCACTTTTCTTTTGTTCCACGTCCTGAGGGGAGACAGTGAGGGAGGGACACGTGGAGACATTAGACAGCCGGGACGGTGAAGAGCAGTATGTATAATACATTTGTGACAGATCAAACTACTCGGGTCACTCTACACAGTCTCTCATCCTTTCACACTCGCCTAGATTCTGTTCTTCCATTACAGTATTTCTACACTAGAATTTTTTTTATTCTAGACATTTTTTTATCCTTTCCACCAATGCTGTAATCTGAATTTTGTGTGTGTGTGTGTGTACGTACTTTAATGGAGTTTAGCTTGTTGATTCTTGGTCTGAAGTTGTTGGGGTCTCTCCTGAAGGTGATCTCCAGCTGTGCCAGGAACTTGTTCATGCCAGCCAGCAGATTCTGTGGCCTGTCACACACACACACACACACACACACACACACTTCACAAGTCGTCCTGAACAGACTGCTACACTTCTAGAACTACCTAAGCTAGATCTGAAATCAACTTGACACACAGAAGTGTAATTTTAGCAGCGCTATGAAAGGGTACGATGTATTCCTACGAGTTGGCGCAGGTGTTCCTGGAGGGAATCCCATCGAACACGATGACGCGATCAGCCAGGTAGGTGGCCATGATGAAGTCGTGCTCCACCACGAACGCGGTCTTCTTCGCATGGAGAATGAACCTAGGAGCAGACATGGAGGCAGGATGTCAACTTCACCACCCCGAGTACCTCCACCCTGGTGAGCGCCCCCCACCCCACCCTAAACGACCTCCACCTCTCTGGAAAAGCTTTCTGCTTGGTTTTGAATTGTAGCAGTAGGAATTTTTTGTGACCGTTCAATCAAAAGTGAAGTCGGGTTTGCAAATGAAGTTCCTCTCAAATGTGTTGAGGTCGGTGGTGTGAAGGCCACAAGAGTTCCTCCACCTTCAACACCACATCCGTATGGACCACAATTCACGTCTCAGTTCTGCAGGGGTGTTTCATGTAGTTCTTTATAAACCTCCTCATTTATAAAACTATTTCCTAGTGAACCAGGAAAGGATTCACCTGCAACTGATTTCAGCTGTTTAGATTTCACAATACAAGTGAACTTTGAAGAGAACTCCATTCTCTTCCTGGTCCTCTTCAGCACTGATGAGAACTCGGACAACCTGCTGCTCATACCACACTTCCTTCAGAACTAAAATCCCGTTGGTGTAACAATGAACTATGGGTAGTGTAGTCAGCACAGCATTTTATGTGGCAACACTTGTCTGCTAAATTCTCATGAATTGCGTAAGATCAGACAACTGACAAAACACCAAAATGGTAAAGTCCTGCATGTAGGGGAGATACTGCTGCAGGGGAGATACTGCTGCAGGATAGAAGTCCCTGTACAGCCTCTTATCAAAGTTTGGCTCACCCACACGGTTGTGTTGGGGAAACCCCCTCTGAGGCTTCCTGTACATTAAAATACAGAAAGGACCAGAATACAAACCACAACCACCCTGTAGGAGGGGATCTGGGTCTGGCTGGTTCTGGGGTTGTTTAGAGTGGAACGGGTGCATTTAACATGTTTACATACATAAAAGGTTTCTCTGCTCTCGACACAGCAGTGCTGGAGTGATCAGACCCTTCAGGGGGTGGAGCGGGGGTGGAGGGCAGGACGATCAGTGCTCTGTGCCCCACACCCAAAGGAGGGGCCACAGTCTTCACTTATCAGGAGCAGACCTGCTGCAGCTGTGATCAGTGCGCCCCTCAGCTCCCCCTGGAGGGCATCGTGGGTGCTGCAGGGTGGTCTGGGCAGGCTGGGAGCGCCGTTACCTTTTGACGACTCTGGCTGCCATGAGACGCTGCTCTGAGTCCAGGTAGGCAGACGGCTCGTCGATCAGGTAGACGTCTGCGGGCTTGCCCAAACACAGGGCTAACGCAACACGCTGCAGCTCACCACCAGACAGATTCTGAACCTGCGCACACACACACACACACACACACACGCACGCACGCACGCTGGGAAACATGAACTAGACGAAGAATGAAACCAAGAGTGTGCAGCCGGTTGCCATGAGGACTCACGTCCTGGTCGATGATACTCTCGATCTGCATGGGCTTCATGACGTCTGTGACGAACTGGGGGTGTGTGTACGCATCTCTGATCTTATCATGCAGCAGAGCACGGACACTGCCCTAAAACAAACACACACACACACACACTACATTAAACACAACAATACCATCAAGAGTAAAGTTATCAGCAGTAGGAAGTCCAAGCTGTCAGTAAAACATGTCCAGACATGAATGAGGCAGCTCTAAACATGAACCAGATGAGCTGACGGACTGCACGTATCACACGTGAGCTCTGGGTCCTTCACGTTCAGTCTGGTTAGACTTACCTTAAACTTGGGGCTGATCTTCTGGGGTTTGTAACTCACGTTCAGAATAGGCACATCACCTACCAAACACACCCAACAGACGATCACAATGACGCCAGACATGCATATAAAGGTTTGGAACATTTTGTTCTGCAAACGTGTGTGTGTGTGTGTGTGTTTGAGAATTTCACCTCCTCCATCTGGTTTCAGGCCACCTGCCAGCATTCGGATAAACGTCGTCTTCCCAGTTCCTGCAAAACGGGGGGGACGACAAACTTTAAATTATTCATACATACAGGATCTCCCACTTACTCACACATCTGCTGATTTTCTTGAAAGGAGTTGCCATTTTATAATTGTTCAGGGTTCATACACTTTTTTGACAACTAATTTCCATGACTTTTCCATGACTTTTCCATGACTTTCAGACAAATTTCAATGACTGTACATTCTCTAAACATATGTGTAGACACGAAAAATAAGAAAAAATCCAGGCTAAAATTCCACAGTATATCATCAATTAATGAAAAGACACATGGTTTAATTGAAAAAATAAACATTTACCGTATTTTCAATATCAATATAAGCCGCATCTAAGTTTTTTTAATGGAAAATGTTGTAGCTATAAGCCGTATCCGGGCTAAAAGCCGGTGAGTTCCCTTTTACCGACGGGTCTGGTTAACGATGGACGGAGTTACGACCGACTTTTCTTAATTTCGCGCGGTGTGTGGAGGTGCAGTGGCAGCTCTGTGGAATGTTGTGGAGTGTAGTGGAGTGTTGTGTTGTGTAGTGTTGTGTACGATAAGCTGAAGCAGCGCAGCCTCCACCGCAGCCCATCTCGGCAACGCGGTCGCTCTTTCTCATGCTGTACGCACGAGAACATTGTTAGTTTTTTTTCTATTCTGTGTTTACGATCAAGGCGTGTCTAAATCTAGGTTCGCACTTAACGACGAAAACTGCTTTGCGTCTGACTTTTCAGTCTCTAACCCCAACGTTAACCAGTTGGTTAACCACACAGTGCACATTTTGCATGCCCCGTGTCCTTGTCTTTCTCAAGCCATAGCTTGTATTTGTCCAACTGAAGCAGCCATAGTTGAATCGGCATTTACCAGCATTACGCTGATTTACACGTCATCAAAGTACAATCTACAGCTCCGCTTGGAGTCCAACGCTAACGCAGCGAACTAACCTGTGAAGTTACGTTAGTGGTCCGCACAAAGAAAAAACATGGCTATATTATATATGTTTATTTTTTCTTCCGGTTATCGGAACGACATATATTTGTGTCAAGCAAATTTCCATGACTTTTCCAAAACATTTGAGTATTTTTAGTTTTTCCAAAACTTATCCAGGCCTGGAAATTGCTATTTTCAAATTCCATTACTTTTCCAGGTTTTTCATGACCGTACGAACCCTGATTGTTGCATCATAAATCAATTTCACTTTTCTGTTAACTAATTAACTTAAACCATGAATTCATCACCAGCAGAAGCCCCGCCCACCACAACCCCTCCCCCGCCGCCCGCCGGGCCCTCACCGTTCTCCCCGAGCATGACCATGATCTCGGAGTCGGTGAACTCTCCGCCCGTGATGGTGAGCTGGAAGTCTCCCATGCTCTTCTTCATGTCGGGGTACTGGTACCGACACATCTTCTTCACCTCCTCCTCCGCCGCCGTCTCCGCCACCTTGAACACCAGCGAGGTCTCCCGGAAACGCAGGTTCTCCGTCGGGACGTAGCCGTCCAGAAAGATGTTGATGCCTAAAAGGGAAATAAATGTTTACAAGTTAGTATGAAGGCGTCCTATTGGCCGGCGTAATGTCGTGGGGGTGGGGCCTGTGGCGTTGGTGCGAGCACCTTCCCGGACGCTGAATGGCATGGTGACCACACCGTACGCGCTGGGCACTCCGTACAGACAGCAGATGAAGTCAGACAGGTAGTCCAGCACACTCAGATCGTGCTCAACCACGATGATGTACCTGCACGCACACACAAACACACACACACACACACACACACACACACACACACACACACACACACACACACACACACACACACACACACACACACACACACACACACACACACACACACACACTCCACTCAGACTAGTGCTACTCTGACTGATGTAGTCAGACACACGTGTCAGGTGTCGTGGCATACGGACCGGTCGGGCGAGATGAGGGAGCGAATGGTGATGGCCGCTCGGAGTCTCTGCTTCACGTCCAGGTAGCTGGACGGCTCGTCGAACATGAAACTACGGAGACAGCACAAAGTCAAAAATGCCAAGACGGACGTTCAAAGGAAAAATGGCAAACAGGGAGAAGTAAGAGAAGTGACCAACATGTCTGCTCGCTGGATGCAGACCACCGCACAGGCAAACCTCTGCAGCTCTCCACCCGAAAGGTCCTCCACGTTACGGTCCCGGAGGTGCAGCAGATCTGACCAAGCACAGCGCAGACACGGTCAACGCAGCGCAGACACGGTCAACGCAGCGCAGACACGGTCAACGCAGCGCAGACACGGTCAACGCAGCGCAGACAGTCTTCGTATGGTTACACACACACTATGTTTAAATGTTACACACCTAGCTGCCCACACACTATCTCTTCTGACTTCGTGTCATCCTTCCTGCTCAGAATGGCCCCTACTGACCCCTACAGGCAGAACAGAGATTTACAACACAGCCACGGTGGTGAATCAACGTCTGGTTCCTCCTCTGCAAGCGGCCCAAGCCGTGGACAAGCAGGCAGGTCTGCCTTCATCCGGACGTTCACCTTGACGGTTTTGGGGATCTGGTCCACGTACTGTGGCTTCACGATGGCCTTTAGGTCATCCTCCAGGATCTTGGTGAAGTAGTTCTGCAGCTCAGAACCTCTGAAGTAGGCCAGGATCTCCTGCCAGTCCGGGGGAGCCTGCACAGTCCAGCCCGGTCACACACGCCCACCGTCAGACCCAGCAGAACACACACACACACACACACAACCCTCATCGCTGTGTGCCGGCACGAGGCAGCACAGAGTTTACAACCAATTCACCAGCGCAGCTTCACAGTAAACCCTGAGGGGCACAGATACATGCGTCTGCCACTCACGTCGTATTTGCCCAGGTTGGGCTTCTGTTTCCCTGCCAGGATTTTCAGGGCAGTGGACTTGCCAATTCCATTGGTGCCCACGAGACCCAGCACCTCTCCAGGACGTGGGATGGGCAACCTGCCCGGCGGCGTGGAGCAGAGGAACACACATTCATCACACACGAGTCATACCAGAGGCACCATTACAGCGGCTGCTTTATGACGTGTATGGTGCAGTGAGAACCACCACAGGTTAAATAAGGTGCTGTAACATTTTACACATATAAGCTAAATCAGCCTCACATTTAAAATGCTCACAGCAGGAGCCTGCAAGCTTCTAGCAGTGCAGTTTGAAGGCCCTGGCGTGAGCCTACCTGTGCAGTTTGAAGGAATTGGCGCAGTATCTGTGCGTGGTTTCCTTCTCCAGATTACTCGGCAGGTTTACGATGGACAGAGCGCCGAACGGACATTTCTAGAAGGAAAAAATACAGGTCACAAAAGATGGACAGAACATGGAGACATGTAAACTCTGACGGTCTGAAACAAAACATCTTTAAGTCTGACTTATGATGATGATGAATGCAATCTATGAGACTGGCCTCTTGGAATAGTCTAATAGATGTTACCTTGATGCAGATACCACAGCCGATGCACAGAGACTCGGAGATCCACACAATCTTACTCTGGGGCGTCACTTCAATACACAGCTTACCTGTGCATGGGGAAAACCTGTTAAAACACGACACACGCAACGCAGGGGAGTAGTGTGTGTGTGTGTGTGTGTGTGTGTGAGAGAGAGCCTCTTACCCATGCGCACCACCGGGCAGCTCTTCTTACACTCTTGTCTGCATTTCTTCGGTTTACACTTGTCATGGTTGACGATGGCGATTCTCGTGTTTTTGTCGGCCATTTCGGGGACAGCGAGCTGGGCTCAGAGTCCACGCTGAACACGAGAGACACGGTTCGGTTAGTCACCTCACTTACCATCAAACACAGTGGCACGTTTAAACCCGATCATAACGTACACCACACATCATAACGTACACCACACGTCTCGTGTCACCGGGAGGCTCTAATCATCTGAATGAAGCTTGACTGAGTCACACACGAACACAGCGGACCGGGTTTCACTGGCACTAATGGGGCCAGTGCAACGCTACCGACTGAGAGAGGACAGAGGACACTTGGCCGTCGTGTCTCTCTCTCACTGCACCGTCCTGTGTGTCTCTCACTGCACCGTCCTGTGTCTCTCTCACTGCACCGTCCTGTGTCTCTCTCACTGGACCGTCGTGTCTCTCTCACTGGACCGTCGTGTCTCTCTCACTGGACCGTCGTGTCTCTCTCACTGGACCGTCGTGTCTCTCTCACTGGACCGTCGTGTGTCTCACTCGGTCGCCGCAGTCCGCGCGACGCTCGGGCCTTCCGCTGCGCACGCGCTAACATGCTAACACGCTAACTCATCCGTCCCGGGAAAACAAGACGTTAACGGGGCGCGTGGGCCGTCACCGTCCGCCAGGACACGTCCGCTCACCCGTTACCGCCTCCTCCGTGTCCGTGAAGACGTGTCGGGTGCGTCGCTGTAACGCGTTAGTTCGTGATTAAGCACGTTAACCGCCCCGTGCACACCAACACAACGTGTCGCTCCCGCAGCCGGCAGCGAAGATGGCGCGAGAGACACGTGACGTTATCGGAGCGGCGACGTCACGGGAGCGGCGACGGCGTTGCGGTGACGTCACGCGAGAGGCGACGGGACGGTCCTCGCGGTGACGTCATCGGTGCGCGCCCGCAGCCGGGAAAAAAAAAGGGTTTTGAAGTTGTGTGTGAATGTTCTTCCGGTGAATATCAAGAATAAGATGTTGGTGGGAACAAACGAGCGTGTGTCGCGGGTGAGAAGATAAAGACACAGTGTGAGGTAGCCGAGACGCCTTGTTATGGTTCCTCCCGTCAATGTGATGAGTTTTGGACCATTTCTAATATTTCTACGCGCCTGATTTGGGTCTGTGGCGTTAACGTTCATTACTGGACTAACAAGTGTAGAGACGGTGGTTCACGCTCATATTATTTACATATATATTAGTCTGGCAGGGGACAGACCGTGTTTAACCCCTGTCATAACACACAGCACTACTGTAAATCTGAAGACCCAACACACTCTCCTCTCCTGCAGTAGGGATGGCGGCCGCCACTAAGACGCCCCCTGGCGCCGACCCCAAGCAGCTGGAGCGCACTGGCACCGTCCGCGAGATCGGCTCTCAAGCCGTGTGGTCGCTGTCGTCGTGCAAACCTGGTGGGTCTGAATGATGGCTCTTTATTATTCATGTATGATTTAACGTTACTATTATCACCTAACCATTCAGACAGTCTTGCTCTCTCTCTCTCTCTCTCTCTCTCTCCAGGTTTTGGAGTTGATCAGCTGAGGGATGATAATCTGGAGACGTATTGGCAATCTGATGGATCTCAGCCTCACCTGGTCAACATCCAGTTCAGGTACCCATTAAACATCTATTTACACCTGTGTATCGCAGAAACTACTTCATATGTATTTGATATACAATAATACATTTCAGTAAGACACTTTCCCAATACTGGTCTTGGTGTTTGCTCAGGAGGAAGACCACGGTGAAGATGCTGTGCATTTATGCGGATTATAAATCCGACGAGAGCTACACTCCCAGCAAGATCTCGGTGAGGGTGGGGAACAACTTTCATAACTTAATGGAGATCCGGGTAAGAGTCCTCAGATTTGAACTTGATTATTTGCGTATTATTATTATCATCATCATTAGGGTTTGATGAGAACTATGTGTGTATGTGGCGCTGTGAGCAGCAGCTGGAGATGGTGGAGCCCAGTGGCTGGATCCACATCCCCCTACTGGACCTGGTGAACAACCCCATCAGGACCTTCATGATCCAGATCGCCGTGCTGGCCAACCACCAGAACGGGCGTGACACGCACATGCGCCAGATTAAAGTCTACACTCCTGTGGAGGAGAGCTCCATCGGCAAGTTCCCGCGATGCACCACGGCAGACTTCATGATGTACCGCACCATCAGGTGACCCGTCAGTAGAAGTGTGAGGTGCACGGTGCTGGGTCACAAGCGTGCCGTCTTCACCTCAGAGGCCATGGACAGTGTGGACACGCTGCTCACTCACACCCTGTAATGTTGGGACAGCTGCTTGTGATTCCTCTCAGAGAGCAAAGTGGAAATGCAGTTGAGTGATCGGTTTCAATTGGTTTTGGATTCTTTTCTGATGCCTTGTCTTGTGGCACATGTTTTGGAAGTATTGTACAGCCAATAAATGTTTCTTTTACATTACAAATGACATTGTCCTTCAATGAGGTATTAGTTTTCTTTATTAACATAAGGTTTCTAGGTGAGAACAAGGTTTGATGTTAACATACCCAAATACTGTACCACTGTTTATTATCTGAAAGCCTGAAGTACACGTGTGACTAAAACACTGCTTTTGTTGGAAGTAAATAAACAAATGAAGAACAAATGTCCAGGAATGTTCTGTGGCTGCCAGTGCTGTGATGGGCGGGGCTGCCGAAGGAGGCGGAGCGTGGCACGTGTCATGTGACCACAGGTGCGTGCCCACTGGAGCTGCAGTTCTGACACTCTCTTCAAGATGGCGCTCTAACCCTAGCACAAAATCAACCTTGCCTGCAGTCATGAACTCATTAACAGTATTTTAGTGCCTTAACTCTTTCAGTAAATGGACATAGGTGAGACTCTATGTCCATTGCCTCCATAACATTCCTGTAAGGTTTGGCAATATCCAGGATGAGATGCGTTTTAACTTGGACATAGCCGACGTGCTGTAACTAGTGTCTGTCTGACTGTCTGGTTTCCTACCCTCTCACTAATGTGTCATCCAGTGATCCTGAAGTTTCCCATCCTGACTCGGTTCTGAAGTTCTGAACAAGCTTTGAACTTCTGAAAGCTATGCAGGCTCAGGAGCCATGTCGGTCCTGCACAGACAAACATACCAGCATCCATATGGTACGAGGATCTGCTTCCCATCAGCCCAGTACACCACATCAACCCTCCTGTGCTAGAATGCAGCAACACAAGGACTTCCACACAGTATCATGTTCCTGAAGACAGTCTGTCTGCACAAAAGCACATGAACAAGGCCCTCAGAGGAGCAGTGCACCTGTTCTAGGGAGGAAAGGATGAAACGTATGCTCTGCGTTATAAGTACAGTGCATCAGTGTGCAGTATATTGGGAGAACATTAGAGACAGTCAATGAAGACGTTTCTTTCTGCATCCTGCCTCGTGTGTGTTGGACTTCCTGTGAGCTGACATAATGCGTTCTGCACACCGCGTGTGAGGGAGTGTGCATGCATCCTGTTCAGGCCGGCGGTTTCGAAGACTAGCTCTACAAAAGGCGAGAGAAAAAACGCGGTTTGGTGTAAACGCGACACTTTTAAACTTCTCATACTGAGAGTTATCACACAAAATCCATGGCAAAATACCGTGTTTACAAACATATTCTTGGTAAGTTATTCATTTGTTTATTTGTATTGGTTATGAAAAAAGTTAGTTTTAGTTAAAAATTCATCACATGCCTTTTTGTGTGTGTACTAGGCAGATTTGGAACCTTACTGGTACACTTATAGAAACTTCACAAATTTAGCACACAAATATTAATATTTACTTCATATGCATGTTAATATATATATATATTATTAATATATATTATTATATATATATATATTTCATCAAATAGGCTCTTGGTATATTTGGCTCTCATTTTCCATGACCAAGTTATCAAGTTCAGTGATGTCATAAACTACCTCCTAATGCAATAACAAAAATAACTGTTTACTGTGATATAAGATCAAATCCAGTTCACTGAAGTCTCCTGATGTCTTTATAAAAAACTATGTTTACATAAGTGCAGAAAGGACTTTACTGTCTAATAAACTTTTTTACGAATAAAAAGTACAGATGTGCACATGGTGCCCCAGACGAGAGGTGGGATTTCACATTAGTGACATCTCAAAAACCGATGGAAGATCATAGCATAGCAAAAAGAGGTGTGATTAATGTAGACCACTGTAGCCTAGAAGAGCCATGCAGGCCTGTGATAAGCCCTAAAGGCAGGTGAAAAAGCCCCTGCCTGCATTGGCAATGATGACATTACTTTAGGTTCATCACAGACGGGCCCACCCAAAGCCCCATAGGACCAGGTGGGCAGTATCCATTTATCAGAGATCTTCACGTTTCATAGGACGTGTGTGTATGTGTGTATGTGCACGTGTGTTAGGGTGGTTTGTGGTTTACTTTAATTCCTCTTTTAAAAGTATTAATAAGTTCCAGCACTTCTGCTGTGCTTTTGCGCTGCTGTAGTGGGCCTGTGTTCATTGTATTTGTTCAGTTCTGCTGTTGTGGGCCTGTGTTCATTGTATTTGTTCAGTTCTGCTGTAGTGGGCCCGTGTTCATTGTATTTGTTCAGTTCTGCTGTAGTGGGCCCGTGTTCATTGTATTTGTTCGGTTCTGCTGTAGTGGGCCCGTGTTCATTGTATTTGTTCGGTTCTGCTGTTGTGGGCCCGTGTTCATTGTATTTGTTCGGTTCTGCTGTTGTGGGCCCGTGTTCATTGTATTTGTTCAGTTCTGCTGTAGTGGGCCCGTGTTCATTGTATTTGTCCTGCTCCTCTTCCTCCCCCTTCCTCCTGCAGCGGCCCTGCTGTGCTTGTGTGTGGTAAAGAGTGAGGGGAAAACCACCCAACCCCACCCCAGCCCCACACCGTTGACCTCATCCCATGACAACATCTCCACCACTGTCCTCACGACCAGCACAAACAGTTCAGACACCACCCAAGATATCACACCCAGCATCGAGGGGACAAATGATCCTGAGAATAATACGTCCAGCGATGACGACGATTTCAGCTTCACTGAAGCCCCTAACGAGATCATTCCCAGCACTACTTCATCTAAAGGTAGGATGGCACCTGCAACGTTATTTATGTGTGCTGGGTAAGACATAAATGCAGTTAATACAAACACTCTGGAGGAAGCAGAATGTTTCGGTTTGGGTTATGAAACTTTTCATAACAGACTGACCCTAGATCAGCTCTTTTTTGCTACCATTTGAGTTCACTGTCCAATTACTGGGTTGGTGTAGGGCACGGGTGTGTTTGCAGTGTCTGAGGTGTGTGCTGCAGTCTGGTGCCTGCCTACGGTTTCTGGTGTAGGTGTTTAGGGGCTGGCCAGCACGAATGCCAACAAATACACGCTTTCACACACAACAACAAAGCGAGCTGGCCTCTGTACATAGGGTTGATCAAAGTTCTCCATTCCACTCTTACTGGCAAGATGAGTGTGCAATAGATTGGTAGATTCCTGTCAGGCTAGCGTCTAGGCTAAATTTACATTTAGGGATTTCCTTCTCTGGTTACATCATGGCTGGTACATCTTATTAAATGTCTTAAAATTCTTTAAGAAAATGAACACATTTTGACCACAAGCTGTTACTCCCAGAGTAGCTATTATGCATCATTTTAACCAGAATGTCAGAACAACGGTTTCTATGGTTTTACCTCTAATTCAAAAGCACTGAAAACTACTGTGGAGTGGCTGAATTGCATGTTTTTAACTTTAGACTTTTTTGAGTTCTTTATTATTTCTGCACAAGAAACATATTCGATTGGTCCAGCGTGTACAGTCCTGTAGATGGTGTGCAGTTGTGGTGTGATGGTAGAGGCGGTTGCAATGTCTACCACTTCCTGGGCTACAGAACGACTGTAGAAAACTTTCAGGTCAAATGTTTGGGAAACAATGATCATCTACAAATTATTTTTTTTGTTCTGCTTCACCAGTATGTAAATGACTCTGATAAACATTTACAACGTTCATTGTTCAAAATGATCATTGTTGGGGCTGTCAGAGTGGGGTGTGTGTGTGTGTGTGTGTGTGTGTGTGTGAAAGAGAGAGAGAGAGAGAGAGAGAGAGAGAGAGGGGGAGAGAGAGGCACATTAACAGGCCCCTCACATTCAGTAGATCACAGCAGCACACATGACTATGACTTTAGTTGGTATCCTAGTTCACTTCAGTAACAATCTGAAGACTCTCAGTGGCCCTGATGCTTACCTAGAAATCTTAAAATGGACTTTAAATAAACAAACAAATGGTGTGATGGGGTCTCTCAGCTGAGTTAGGGGTCAACACTGTAGGGTAGGGTCAACACTGAAGTGTAGGGGTTAACACTGTAGTGTAGGGGTGTACACTTTACTGGTCTACACTGTAGTGTAGTGGTATACACTTTACTGGTCTACACTGTATGGGTGCACACTTTACTAGTCTATGTAGTGTAGGGGTGTACACTTTACTGGTCTACACTGTAGTGTAGGGGTGTACTGGTCTACACTAATGTGACTGTTCCTTTGTGTTTCAGAGGTGACTACTGAAAAAAAAGATTCAAACGGTGAGAAGGTTCTGCACACTAGCAGCTGGTCCACACAGCAGACTCACCCACACTACCAGTGATCTCATTTACACACTTCTGTTTGTTTGGGGATTTTCTTCCCTAAACATAACAGTGAAGTTTACACTTTTCTGGTCTATACTGTAGTGTAGTGGTGAACACTTTACTGGAATATACTGTAGTGTAGTGGTGAACACATTACTGGAATATACTGTAGTGTAGTTGTGAACTTTACTGGTCTGCACTGTAGTGCTATACACTACTGCTCTACACTGAAGCAGTTTATACTTTACTGGTCTACACTGAAGTGTAGTGCTGTACCCTCTACTGGTCTACACTGTAGTGTAGTGGTGCACACTTTACTGGTCTATACTGTAGTGTAGTGGTGTACAATTTACTGGTCTACACTGTAGTGTAGTGGTGCACACTTTACTGGTCTACACTGTAGCGTAGTGGTGTACAATTTACTGGTCTACACTGTAGCGTAGTGGTGTACACTTTACTGGTCTACATTGTAGCATAGTGCTGTACAGTTTACTGGTCTACACTGTAGTGTAGTGCTATACACTACTGGTCTACACTGAAGCATAGTTTACACTTTACTGGTCTACACTGAAGCGTAGTGCTGCACCCTTTACCAGTCTACATTGTAGTGTAGAGCTGTACACTTTACTGGTTTATACTGTAGTGTAGTGTTGTACACTTTACTGGTCTACACTGTAGCGTACTGGTGTACACTTTATTGGTCTACATTGTAGCGTAGTGCTGTACACTTTACTGGTCTACACTGTAGAGTAGTGATGTACACTTTACTGGTCTACACTATAGTGTAGTGGTCTACACTTTACTGGTCTACACTAACATGACTGTCCCTTTGTGTTTCAGTTGTGGATGAAAAAAACGGTTCAACAGCAATAGGTGAGAAGGTTCTGCACACCAGCAGCTGGTCCACACAGCAGACTACCCAGACTACCAGTGATCTCATTTACACACTTTTGTTTTTCCCTAAACATAACAGTGACGTGTACACTTTAATGGAGTATACTGTACTGGAGTATACTGTAGTGTAGTGGTGAAAACTATTGGTCTACATTGAAGCATAGTTTACACTTTACTGATCTACACTGAAGTGTAATGCTGTACAATTTACTGGTCTACATTGTAGTGTATGGGTTTACACTTTACTGGTCTACACTAGTGTAGTGGTGTACACACTTTACTTATCTACACTGTAGTGTAGGGTGTACACTTTATTGGTCTACACTAGTGTAGTGGTGTACACTTTATTGGTCTACACTGTATGGGTGCACACTTTACTAGTCTATGTAGTGTAGGGGTGTACACTTTACTGGTCTACACTGTAGTGTAGGGGTGTACTGGTCTACACTAATGTGACTGTTCCTTTGTGTTTCAGAGGTGACTACTGAAAAAAAAGATTCAAAAGGTGAGAAGGTTCTGCACACTAGCAGCTGGTCCACACAGCAGACTCACCCACACTACCAGTGATCTCATTTACACACTTCTGTTTGTTTGGGGATTTTCTTCCCTAAACATAACAGTGAAGTTTACACTTTTCTGGTCTATACTGTAGTGTAGTGGTGAACACTTTACTGGAATATACTGTAGTGTAGTGGTGAACACATTACTGGAATATACTGTAGTGTAGTTGTGAACTTTACTGGTCTGCACTGTAGTGCTATACACTACTGCTCTACACTGAAGCAGTTTATACTTTACTGGTCTACACTGAAGTGTAGTGCTGTACCCTCTACTGGTCTACACTGTAGTGTAGTGGTGCACACTTTACTGGTCTATACTGTAGTGTAGTGGTGTACAATTTACTGGTCTACACTGTAGTGTAGTGGTGCACACTTTACTGGTCTACACTGTAGCGTAGTGGTGTACAATTTACTGGTCTACACTGTAGCGTAGTGGTGTACACTTTACTGGTCTACATTGTAGCATAGTGCTGTACAGTTTACTGGTCTACACTGTAGTGTAGTGCTATACACTACTGGTCTACACTGAAGCATAGTTTACACTTTACTGGTCTACACTGAAGCGTAGTGCTGCACCCTTTACCAGTCTACATTGTAGTGTAGAGCTGTACACTTTACTGGTTTATACTGTAGTGTAGTGTTGTACACTTTACTGGTCTACACTGTAGAGTAGTGATGTACACTTTACTGGTCTACACTATAGTGTAGTGGTCTACACTTTACTGGTCTACACTAACATGACTGTCCCTTTGTGTTTCAGTTGTGGATGAAAAAAACGGTTCAACAGCAATAGGTGAGAAGGTTCTGCACACCAGCAGCTGGTCCACACAGCAGACTACCCACACTACCAGTGATCTCATTTACACACTTTTGTTTTTCCCTAAACATAACAGTGACGTGTACACTTTAATGGAGTATACTGTACTGGAGTATACTGTAGTGTAGTGGTGAAAACTACTGGTCTACATTGAAGCATAGTTTACACTTTACTGATCTACACTGAAGTGTAATGCTGTACAATTTACTGGTCTACATTGTAGTGTATGGGTTTACACTTTACTGGTCTACACTAGTGTAGTGGTGTACACACTTTACTTATCTACACTGTAGTGTAGGGTGTACACTTTATTGGTCTACACTAGTGTAGTGGTGTACACTTTATTGGTCTACACTGTAGCGTAGTGGTGAAAACTACTGGTCTACATTGAAGCATAGTTTACACTTTACTGATCTACACTGAAGTGTAATGCTGTACAATTTACTGGTCTACATTGTAGTGTATGGGTTTACACTTTACTGGTCTACACTAGTGTAGTGGTGTACACACTTTACTTATCTACACTGTAGTGTAGGGTGTACACTTTATTGGTCTACACTAGTGTAGTGGTGTACACTTTATTGGTCTACACTGTAGCGTAGTGGTGTACACTTTACTGCTCTACACTGTAGCGTAGTGGTGTACACTTTAATGGTCTACACTGTAGCGTAATGTACACCTTACTGGTCTACACTGTAGTGTAGGGGTGTACACTTTACTGGTCTACACTGTAGCGTAGTGGTGTACACTTTACTGGTCTACACTGTAGTGTAGGGGTGTACACTTTACTGGTCTACACTGTAGCGTAGTGGTGTACACTTTACTGGTCTACACTGTAGCGTAGTGGTGTACACTTTACTGGTCTACACTGTAGTGTAGGAGTGTGGCGAACGAGAATTGTTAACCGGGGGGTTGGCGAACGAAAATTGTTGACGTTGTTGAGGCCGTATACTCCAGCGCTCGGAATCTAGCACTAGGACCCTGGAGCGGTTATTTTCTGCATGGTCCTAGCGCTAGATTCGGCAAAGTTCACATTGCGCCAGAACAACTGACTTAACAACACACACTTATAATAATTTAATGCCTCCCCTCATAACATTCCAGACATTTTAAGACATTTTTAGGCCTTGAATATGGAAAACTAAATTTAAGACATTTTAAGACTTTTTAAGGACCCGCGGGTACCCTGTGTAGCGTAGGGGTGTACACTTTACTGGTCTACACTGTAGCGTAGTGGTGTACACTTTACTGGTCTACACTGTAGTGTAGTGGTGTACACTTTACTGGTCTACACTGTAGTGTAGGGGTGTACACTTTTCTGGTCTACACTGTAGTGTAGGGGTGTACACCTTACTGGTCTACACTGTAGCGTAGTGGTGTACACTTTACTGGTCTACACTGTAGTGTAGGGGTGTACACTTTACTGGTCTACACTGTAGTGTAGGGGTGTACACCTTACTGGTCTACACTGTAGCGTAGTGGTGTACACTTTACTGGTCTACACTGTAGTGTAGGGGTATACACTTTACTGGTCTACACTGTAGTGTAGGGGTGTACACCTTACTGGTCTACACTGTAGTGTAGGGGTGTACACCTTACTGGTCTACACTGTAGTGTAGGGGTGTACACCTTACTGGTCTACACTGTAGTGTAGGGGTGTACACCTTACTGGTCTACACTGTAGTGTAGGGGTGTACACTTTACTGGTCTACACTGTAGTGTAGGGGTGTACACTTTACTGGTCTACACTGTAGCGTAGTGGTGTACACTTTACTGGTCTACACTGTAGTGTAGGGGTGTACACTTTACTGGTCTACACTGTAGTGTAGGGGTGTACACCTTACTGGTCTATACTACCGTGACTGTTCT
This sequence comes from Brachyhypopomus gauderio, assembly GCF_052324685.1. Taxonomy (NCBI): domain Eukaryota; kingdom Metazoa; phylum Chordata; class Actinopteri; order Gymnotiformes; family Hypopomidae; genus Brachyhypopomus; species Brachyhypopomus gauderio. The sequence continues at coordinate 166,039 of NW_027506918.1, read as the reverse complement.
TTTGTGTTTCAGTGGTGGATCGTGACAACAAGGGTTCAACAGCAACAGGTGAGAAGATTCTACACACCAGCAGCTGGTCCACACAGCAGACTCACCCACACTGCCAGTGTTCTCATTTACACACTTCTGTTTGTTTAGGGATTGTTTTTCTTATCCTCATCCTGATCTTCATCATCATTCTTGTCATCATTCTCTACATTCTTTGGAAGAAAGGACGGGTGAGTAAACGCCACTCAACCGAAAGGCCACAGCACGCAGTGAATCATAGAATACGCATGAATACTGAATTTATTCAAATGTATTTATCTCTAGTTTTGTAAATGTGATAGTTTGCAACTCTTTTGTTTTCTTGACTACATAGGTCTATCAATGCCATAAGCATCATCACCTAAAGAATGACCACCACCTAAATGCCTGCAGTTTCCCCATAGGCACTGTTGTTCTTACTGGAATGGAAGCTTGCTGAAAACGCTTTTTTTTGTAATTTCAGTTCTGTTTAAATGACCTTTTCTTTCCTAAAAGGCAGTAAGGCACAAGGCGTGTTCTCACACAGTACGCTTCGCCTGTGCTAGCCTGGTGTCACAACCCTTGGGATGTCGGTGTTGCTACATGCTGGCTGATGTGTGTGTGTGTGTGTGTGTGTGTGTGTGTGTGTGTGTGTGTGTGTGTGTGTGTGTGTGTGTGTGTGTGTGTGTGTGCAGAGCTACTCCTTTGACCTGACCTATCATGCCAATGACCATGACACTCCGCTGCGCAGCATGGAACAGGGGGGCACCTTTGAGCAATCCATCAAAGGCAAGACAACTCAGTTCCACCCATAATGATATTATTTATTCATGATTTATGAATAAGGACGTTCTCCATTCCACAATACCAACTAGTTTGATCCCCTCTGCCTGACTGTAACTGGGTCACCTCTGTATCGCTGACATTAACGCTGTTGGATGAAACGTGTAATGATATTAAAACCCCTTATGTTGCTTCCTTGTTCAGAATCAGAGGCAGTTCAAGACTACATTCAGGATGAAAAGCCCCAGGAAGGCAGTCCAGTAGCCAATGGGCACGCAGTGGAAACGGATCCCAAACATGGAGATACTGAACAAACCTCCTCATCTGGTGATGACGCGTATACCATCCAGAGATGTGATCTTTAAAAATCGATCAATTCTTTTGATTGGATACACATCATTAGTTTATTAGAATGTGCTGATAGTAGATCAATACACACCTTTTCCTGCTTACTTCTTTACGGCATGTGATGCCTTCAGAAACTTGAAGGGTGTTTCTATCATTTGCCTCTCTACACTACAGATGTAATTGCATCATTGAATCTTCTAGAAGAAGACAGCTTCTTGTCCGACACTAGTCTGACTCCACCCATGAAGAAGGTGGAGTTTAATCTGGACCTAGATCTGATTGGCAGAGAATCTGAACTGGCATCTTCAGCTCCAGATGACACTAGTGAATCACAACAAAACGAAAACAACAACAACGTCACAAATGCTGGTCTGTATCACTAAACATCCTATTTTACATCAGCCACATGAATAGTTCATTAGAACCACTAGCACTACTATGCCATTAAAAATGCGAATATGCTTATAAAGCATATTTTAGAATATTATGCATGTGATACACATACATGTGATACACGTAAATTCAGTTTGAAGTGAGGTTTTTTATATTGATTTGTGTATGCAAACATATCTGTTAATTAGGCAAACATGCATGCAAATATGTAAATGTGTGTAGTTGCGATCTTTAAGACTGTGACAGTATTTAATGTTATGCATCATGTATGTCTTTTGTGTGTTACAGGGAATGATATGGATGTCTTCACTGAAATTAATTTGGATGAGGCACAGTAACACAGACATATGTACACACAAACGTGCTCACACATTCACGTACATGCCTCCCGTTTATCTGGACAGATCTGTGCTGTTCTAGACATTTTCTCTACCAAGAGGCTAACATGTTTTATCAGTCTAACATATATACACAGGTTGTACAGGTTAAATTTTTGGAGTATTTGTAATTCTACTTTGTTTCTTTTTGTACTTTTAATAACAGTTATGGTGTTATAAATAAGAGTGAAATGAATCAAATAAATATTGATCGTGATTAATGCACATGAGGGTGTTTGTGCTTTTACAACATTAATGATGCAATTACATCACCACCCCAATCTTCAGACATTTAGTAAACAGGACAAGGGGGTTTAGTATTTAAGGTCTACCTTTCTCCACAGAGAACAGTGACACCACAGAGGAAGGGTCTCTACAGGGAAGACCATCTTCTTACTTTTTAACTACTTTTCAGATTGTGTTTATTGCTATCCTGAGCTGTCTGTGTAATTCAGATTGTGTTTATTGCTATTCTGAGTTGTATATGTAATTGTTGAGTAGACGGCATATATTATGGACTATCAGAAAAAGCCAAGGCCTGACCCTGGATCTGTTATACAAGCTAACAACAGATGCTCAGTGGCTCTGGACCCACCTTGGTGCTGTGATTCGACCCGGTTCTGGACAATGGCCCACTGTACCAGAGATTCGGGATGTTCTCCCCAAAGAAACGGCCATGTTTTAGGACAGAGGAGGTGGAACATTTTCATTTAGGCTCTCACAGTGCTGGGACAGACACTGAAACGCTACAGCTGAGGTGTGACACTCAGACTGACACCATTGCGCTTCCGTTCACCTTGTGGGTGACTGCAACCCCAAATGCACCAACGGTCACGACCATAAAGCAGCTCTTAGCTGCACATCAAAGTGACAGTTACAGTGATCGATTATTGTAGTCTTACCCAGTGTCTTGCAGTTGCATGTGATGAAGGTGCCTGGAGATGTGTGTTACCTGCCCTGTAGGGTTGGAGGTGTGTTACCTGCCCTGTAGGGCCTGGAGGTTCCAGGTGTGGATCAGTCGTACATTATCGGTCTCTCCCAGCATCAGCCAAGCTGAGCTCAACCAGCACAACAGCTTTTCCTATTAGGCAAGACAACTTTACTTATAAAGCACCTTTCATACACGTACACACAAAATGCTTTACACAGGAAAAGAAGAAACTTATGACCTGAGATTATTACCTCAAGGTCATTGATGGGGAGGAAAAAAAACACACACACACACACACACGCGCGCACACACACACACACACACACACACTGTACATGTTAAAACACTGATTCTGCCATTATTTGAACCAGACAGAAAAACTGTTGTTATCTGACTCATCATTAATCCCTTTAATGAGATAAGTGATATTATAAATATTAAATAAACAGTTAAACAGTTATACACCCCTAGGTTTAAACAGCAGGAGCTGTGAGTTACAACTGCTTCCTGTTTGTATCTTTTTCTCTCTCGCTCTCCCTCTCACTCTCTCCCTCTCTCTCTGTTGTTTTCTTTTCTCTGAGGTTTCTCCCTCTCCTTTTCTTTCTCTTTTGCTGTCAGATGACATGCACCCCCACACACATTTCAAGTTATTTTTCAAATAATTTTCTAACTACATTATATGAATGACATTTCAAACAAAATGAAAAAAAAAAAAAAAAAAAAAAATATTATATATATATATATATATATATATATATATATATATATATATCCAAAGAGCTGTAAATGTAATATTAAATGCATGTACATTCAGCTGTATTTTCAGTCCTTCGGAAACGCCCCCTGTCGAGAGGGACGCTATCTCACACTGTAATTGCACTGTTACAAGCAGGCAGTAGGCCAGGCTCCGCCCCCAGCACCATGCTCTCCTTCTCTGAGTATCTCCTGGTCACAGGGCCACAGCGCCCCCTGGCTGTTCCACAGAGGAGAACGCGACAGTGAGTATTGCCTCCTCATCATTGAACACTCACTGACAATTGTATGAATGCCGAGACATGCTGACGTCGGCCAATGGTGGCGGGGTGGGGGCGGAGCATCCAAGCATTCGCGTCGTCATCCTGTCACACCGTGATGATGTGGAGTGTCCCTGAGTGTCTGCCAATAAATGGACACTGCCTTGTGCTCTGTTTATGTGTCAGTCCGTCAGTCAGTCAGAAAGAACTCTTTGATCTGACCTTTCTCACCCAACTACAGACATATCTACCCATTTATGCTTTTTCTTACGAGTCCTCTACCCATAACATATTTGCTTGTGTTGGTCATTCATCTAACACCCCACCCTCCTGCTGGTGTGGACTACACTGCATTGGTTATGTGTCTGGTGTAACCACAGCAGTGAGGAAGATTCTGATTCTGGATGATCTGGCCGGTCCTGTGTCGGAGAGGGCAGAACAATTCAAGCTGGTTTGGACTACAAATGTGACATTGGGATACAATCAGTGGTGGACTTGAGTTACTTGAGTTAAAGTACAGATACCCTAGGTAAAACATTACTCCAGTACAAGTATAAGTCCTCCCTTTAATCCTCTACTTGAGTTAAAGTACAGATACCCAAGGTAAAACATTACTCCAGTACAAGTATAAGTCATCCCTTTAATCCTCTACTTGAGTTAAAGTACAAGTACTTCAAATGTACTTAAATAAAAGTAAAGGTAAAGGCTCTAATGTTTAGCACCATACTCTGCATGTAAAACCTGTCAAAATAAAATTTGTTTCCTAAGTTAAAGTGCTATGTTCAGATGTTTATTATTTCACCTCGATGCATTTAGCTAGCTGGAAGATCCAATGAACTGTGTTAAAACCATTCAATGGTTAAAACACATAACTAGCTAGCTAGTTCACTTAGCTTACAGAGTGCGTTGCTAAGACAGTTTTTTGTGTGTACTAGCAGTAGCCTACTTAGCTAGCTAGCTAGCTAACTAACAATGTGTAAGGGAATTTGTGATTTACTGTCTGTGACCCTCAGACAGTACACCCTGACATTCAGTTCACTCCCTTATCTGTGTCTGCTCAGTTAGAACCTCTCTCTCTCTCTCTCTCTCTCTCTGTCTTTCTCTCTCACCCTGTACTTTTCCACTACCCCTAGATTCAGTCTACTGTGCCTCCTCTCCTGATAAGAACATCAATCATACATATGTTTTATTATTCTTACCCAATTGTGTTGAAAATCTTCTTCGTTCTGTATTTAACTACATGTATTACTATTAAACTCTAGGAACTCTTTCCAGACACCCGTGTGTTGTGAATCTGTTCTCCAGGATCCAGCTACCGAACTCTGAGGGCTGTACAAATTTATAATCCAAATTATGAACCCTGATGGTTTTGGTCTATGTATGAAAGATGACTCCAAAATAAATAATCTTCACACAATGTATACAATGCTTATTTTAACATACACAAACAAACCCGTTTGATACAAGATATTGTTGAGTTCTCATTAAAGAAAATGAGCAGCAGGCCTATGAAAACAGCTCAGCTCTGCGTGTTTCCTTAGATTAGATGGGGAATTCTTATAAGACAATCTTATGGGACTGAGGCTGGCAGAAAAGGCCCTTTTAAACGAAGGAGTAATTTTTCTTTCCACCACTTCAAATAATTTCTCTTAGATCATAAGGCCCTGGGTTTAGTGTCGAGTTACAGTTTCTTCATTTTTATGTGGGGATCTGCGCGCTGCCGTTGAACCGAACGCTGATTAGTGCGCGCGCTTCCCGCTTCTTTCGTTTTGCTTTACTAACACACGCGCCTGAAGGAACGACCGATCTCACATAATGTAGTGGAGTAAAAAGTAAAAGATTAGACTTAGAAATGTAATGGAGTTAAAGTAAAAACTCGTAAAGAAACAAAAAAAGTAAAGAAACAAACAAAAATTTGCTTAAGTACAGTAATGAATTACATTTACTTCGTTACCACCGTCTATTAAACTCCCACTTGTTACAAATGAGGTATAGTCCACATTATGTATGTGATCTACAATGCAACATTTATTTAAACAATATTATGGTCAATATTATGGTCATGCGTGCATGGACGTAATTTTGATTATGGGATGGGATGCACTATGCCAGACGTACTCAACTGGCGGACCGCGGTCCGGATCCGGACCCGAACGCAGTCCTGTCCGGACCCAATCTCATTCCTGATTAACTGGATACGGACAAAAAAAAACATATTTATAATTTATGACGGGAGAATTCATTTTAAACCGGAGCATTTATTGAAAAAACACTCCGTCACGAGTGTTACGTTCAACGCCCCCCCCGCACAACAATTTACGTTCACCAACCCCGCACCTCAGGTCACAGTTATCTGCCAAAATTGGACCGCGGAAAAATTTAGTTGAGTACCCCTGCACTATGCGGAGAGGCCAGACACTGACCTGTCAGTCATTACCTCTCAGCCAGGTAGAACCACGCCTTTCTTCTCTCTCATCCCAAACTGTTTCAATTATACTTTAAACTTTTTTTTTTGCTTCACAAAATGGGTGTAGGGTCGTCCTGGTCAAGGACAGCAGGGTTTCTACGAGGACAATATAAGGACATTACGAGACTATGAGAACAAGGGCAAGTCCTTGGACTCCCCAACAGCCAATCAGCAGTGACGATATTTCCAGGGATACAGAGTCGGGTAAAGGTTTCAGATCTCAGAGACAGTGAGTTTCATTTTGATATTGGTAAATAGGTTAATAATTGGCCATGGTCCCTTACTGAAATGTTTCAAATATTGTACCAGGAAGCCTGACTTAAAATTTTCAAACTTGTGGCACTGTGAGGAAGCGAATTAACGCAAAGGCAAAAGTAAAAGTCAGCCAAGACATAGTAGGTGAATCAAGACCATTGGGTTAGAATACACGTCTGGGTCCTTACCAGCACTTTAGAAGTGATTATGTGCTGCTGTTCTAAACAGACCGATCAAGCAGAAATTTCCTCAGCTCCGCACTGAGACCTGTGCACATTAGACAAAGAGCCTACCAGCCAAAGAGCCTACCAGCCAAAGAGCCTTCCTGTTAAAGAGCCTACCAGCCAAAGAGCCTTCCTGTTAAAGAGCAAGGTTACCTAAAGCCCTTTAATTCAAAGTGCATACGTCCCTGTTTCCATAGGACCTGATGTCTGGCGAGCCCAGTGAAAACGTGCGGCGTCTGGGGTATTATGCCCTCGCGTCTGTGGGTGGATGAATTCTTATGGGCTTACACTCATTAAGCCCATTAAGCCCATGGTGTCTCCGAGCCAGATCACATCTACTCTGGGCACGTAGATGAAATGAGTCTTGCAAATAAGACAAAATTGGAATCTGCACTTGCGAGCTGCATAACATTTGGTTAAAATACTTTAAGCACTTTCATTGCGACATTTAGAAGTTAAGGTTCTCTGTGTGTTTTGTACATTTTGTCCTATAGCAGCTGCCTGATCCATTTTTGCTTTACTAAAACAAGAAGTACATGGTGTGTGTGTGTGTGTGAGGATGGGGTCTCATGTTTCCTGCAGTGCCTGAGGTCATGAGTCCCCTGGCACATGAGTGTGATCTGAGGATAAACCTCAACACACACACGCTCACCAGCGTTAACCGTCACACACACACTCCACCCACTGGCAACCCACTCAAATGTGTAACTGTAGGCTGTAGAGGAAACAGGTGTCAGCTCCCTCTGACCCTCTGACTTGACCCTCTGACCCTCATTTGACTGTATGCAAAAATATTCTTTAATGTGTATTGAAGTAGCTAAACATCATATAGTTGTCATTACAGTAGTAAATATTAACATGGAAAGATTATATTATAAATAATCTGTGACAGTTTAATGGGGTTATTCTATAAGTGAGGTATCGTAGCAGGGTTCGCTGCTGTATAGATGGTGTCTGTGTATGTTTCCGTGATGGTGAACAGGAGTTCTAATATCTGGCTTCATTTCCTCTGCTTGTCTGTGTGTAGGCGTTTGGCATCATTCCCGGGTTCCTCACTGGTGTCCGTGTGCAAGTCGGAGGAATTCGCTCGGAATCGCGGTGGTTGGAGACCGTGGGTGTTGTGGGCAGGGCGGGCGGTGTCCTGAGGTGGGTGTTGTGGGCAGGGCGGGCGGTGTCCTGAGGTGGGTGTTGTGGGCAGGGCGGGTGGAGTCCTGAGGTGGGCGTAGGCGGAGCTGCTCATGGTGCCAGTGCAGGCGAGGCTGCTGGGTGTATGTCCGCGGTGGGTGGAGGGAGCAGTATGGTGTGGTGGCTGTGAGACGGGCGGTGCAGAGAGGGTGGAGGTGGAGGTGGAGGTGGAGGTGGAGGTTAGCATGGAGAAAGGTGAGGAAAGCACATACACACTCACACACACGCACACACACACACGCCTGTACACACAGACACATACGCACTAATACGCACACACACACACACACACGCACTAATACGCACACACACACACACACACACACACTCCAGGAAGGTGCCCATCACCCACTGCTCAGGTTCAGCATACAGAGTTTCAGAGTGTTTTCAATCAACCTCCATTATACTGGCTCTGAGGACCAAGAACACCATCACCACACTTCATTAACGAGATTTACAGCTTTGAGAATGATTCACTGCTCCTTCACAAACTTCCACATCTCGCTCTGCCATCCACCACTGCTCCACCCATGCATGGCCCACATGAAGACTCCACCCGCTACGGGTTTGGCCCCACCAATTCACACATGCTCCCAAATGGTCACATGTCTGGAGTCCCTACAGTCAACCTGGACCCAGAGGCCTGTGGACATTCTGTGGCTATTGTTTAACATTATAGCGATACACAGACAGGTAGAACGTGTACAGACAGACAGGTAGAGTGTGTACAGACAGACAGGTAGGGCGTGTACAGACAGACAGGTAGAATGTGTACACACAGACAGGTAGAGCGTGTACAGACAGACAGGTAGAGCGTGTACAGACAGACAGGTAGAATGTGTACAGACAGACAGGTAGAGCGTGTATAGACAGACAGGTAGAGCATGTACAGACAGACAGGTAGAATGTGTACAGACAGACAGGTAGGGCATGTACAGACAGACAGGTAGAATGTGTACAGACAAACAGGTAGAATGTGTACACACAGACAGGTAGGGCGTGTACAGACAGACAGGTAGGGCGTGTACAGACAGACAGGTAGAACGTGTACAGACAGACAGGTAGAGCATGTACAGACAGACAGGTAGAGCATGTACAGACAGACAGGTAGAATGTGTACACACAGACAGGTAGAGCGTGTACAGACAGACAGGTAGGGCGTGTACAGACAGACAGGTAGAATGTGTACACACAGACAGGTAGAGCGTGTACAGACAGACAGGTAGAACGTGTACAGACAGACATGTAGAACGTGTACAGACAGACAGGTAGAATGTGTACACACAGACAGGTAGAGTGTGTACAGACAGACAGGTAGAGCGTGTACAGACAGGTAGAATGTGTACAGACAGACAGGTAGGGCGTGTACAGACAGACAGGTAGAGCATGTACAGACAGACAGGTAGAGCATGTACAGACAGACAGGTAGAATGTGTACACACAGACAGGTAGAGCCTGTACAGACAGACAGGTAGGGCGTGTACAGACAGACAGGTAGAGCATGTACAGACATACAGGTAGAATGTGTACACACAGACAGGTAGAATGTGTACACACAGACAGGTAGAGCGTGTACAGACAGACAGGTAGGGCGTGTACAGACAGACAGGTAGAATGTGTACACACAGACAGGTAGAGCGTGTACAGACAGACAGGTAGAACGTGTACAGACAGACATGTAGAACGTGTACAGACAGACAGGTAGAATGTGTACACACAGACAGGTAGAGTGTGTACAGACAGACAGGTAGAATGTGTACACACAGACAGGTAGGGCGTGTACAGACAGACAGGTAGAGCGTGTACAGACAGACAGGTGGAATGTGTACAGACAGACAGGTAGGGCGTGTACAGACAGACAGGTAGAATGTGTACAGACAGACAGGTAGAGCATGTACAGACAGACAGGTAGAATGTGTACACACAGACAGGTAGGGCGTGTACAGACAGACAGGTAGGGCGTGTACAGACAGACAGGTAGAGCATGTACAGACAGACAGGTAGAATGTGTACACACAGACAGGTAGGGCGTGTACAGACAGACAGGTAGAACGTGTACAGACAGACAGGTAGAGCATGTACAGACAGACAGGTAGAGCGTGTACAGACAGACAGGTAGAATGTGTACAGACAGACAGGTAGAATGTGTACACACAGACAGGTAGGGCGTGTACAGACAGACAGGTAAAATGTGTACACACAGACATGTAGAACGTGTACAGACAGACATGTAGAATGTGTACAGACAGACATGTAGAATGTGTACAGACAGACAGGTAGGGCGTGTACAGACAGACAGGTAGGGCGTGTACAGACAGACAGGTAGAGCGTGTACAGACAGACAGGTAGAATGTGTACAGACAGACATGTAGAACGTGTACAGACAGACAGGTAGAGCGTGTACAGACAGACAGGTAGAATGTGTACAGACAGACATGTAGAACGTGTACAGACAGACATGTAGAACGTGTACAGACAGACAGGTAGAACGTGTACAAACAGACAGGTAGAATGTGTACAGACAGACAGGTAGAGCGTGTACAGACAGACAGGTAGAGCGTGTACAGACAGACAGGTAGAATGTGTACAGACAGACAGGTAGAATGTGTACAGACAGACAGGTAGAGTGTGTACAGACAGACAGGTAGAGCGTGTACAGACAGACAGGTAGAACGTGTACAGACAGACAGGTAGAGCGTGTACAGACAGACAGGTAGAACGTGTACAGACAGACAGGTAGAATGTGTACAAACAGACATGTAGAGCATGTACAGACAGACAGGTAGAGCGTGTACAGACAGACAGGTAGAGCATGTACAGACAGACAGGTAGAACGTGTACAGACAGACAGGTAGGGCGTGTACAAACAGACAGGTCGAATGTGTACAGACAGACAGGTAGGACATGTACAGTCAGACAGGTAGAATGTGTACACACAGACAGGTAGGGCGTGTACAGACAGACAGGTAGAATGTGTGGAAGGCTGATGTGTGATACTGTATTCCGGTCGTCAGGCATGAAAGAAACTGTATTAATGTGTGTGACATTCTGCTGTAGTCTGCAGTCAGATTACAGTCACACTGTTACTCATCACCCAGTTTCTCTGTTCCTCTGTCTCTCTCTTTCTCTTTCTGTCTTTCTCTCTCTCTGTTTCTTTGTTGGGTGTTTCATACCGTTCGTTGTCTCTTTATGGCTGGCTCTGTAGGTCTCATACCTGTCCCATGGTCATGACAGCTGGATGACGTCTGACCCTGTCAGAGCTCCATTTCATCACATGTGGTTTTTAATACTAACCAGTACAAGAGAGGCACTGTTCGTACATCGAGGAACATGCAGTATCTGCCAAGGCCATGAATAAATACACGCGCAATCTTTTTCTTTTTTTGCCTGTGTGTGATCAGTCTGAGCTTTTCTTTACTCTGACTCTGAGTTCACCTTCAATCAGCCTCTACAAACATGGAGCTTAACCTCACACGCTTGCACACACACATTTACACACCGTCACATGTCTTGGTACATGCAATGTGGTGGAGTTTGTGTGGAGTAACTAAGGGTCACATATGCTTCTGTTGGTGTCTCTGCACCTGTTTACATCTTCTATTTACAGCATCATTGATGTTTGGACCACCAGGGGATCTCACGTGAAATGCCAGGTGTAAACACACCTCAGAAGCACTGCGATCATATCACTCAACCACACTGGGAAGATCTCGACCGTCAAAGCCTCCTTCCACATTGAAGCAGATCCTTCACTGACTTGTAGACGGTTCCGCCCATATTTTACTGTGGACAATACACTGATAATAGCCCGTGGGTTTCGGGAAGTCAAATGGAAACTGAAACCATGTGTGGGTTGGCGTTTTTTTTACTTGGGAAAGATCTTGGGGAAAAATCAGATTTCATGTGGTCACACTAGGGATGCATTTTAGTGAAATGTGTCAACAGAATTTGGACAAAAAAAATATCCACATATAGTCCAGATATGAAGTACACATTAGTGCAAGGCATAAAACTACCTATATGAATGTGTCTGTATGTGTGTGTGTGTGGGGGGGGGGGTGTTGGGGTGTGTGTGTTTGTGTGTCTGTGGATGTGTGGGGGTAGAGGTGTTGGTGTGTGTGTGTGTGTGTGTGTGTGTGTGTGTAGGATGTGTCTGGGAAGTATTTACAGAGCTACAGTGTGTGTGACCTGCCACAATGCTGCGATGCCCATTCAGAACAGGTCACACAACGCCATTAGCGTAAAGTAAAATTACATCCTTTATTATTACCAAGGGAGAGTTCGATCCAAATCACTCATCTGTCTGTATGACGATCCTGTTGTAGGCTATTTTGTATTTTTAGGTTTACTGTAATTTTCTAACAGGAGAATTAATTCATGTAGAAAAACAGTAGTCAAAGAAAGTGCTTATTCAGACACTGAATACAGGTTTTATCGTACAGAGTACAGTGGAGGTGCAGAGAGTTGACTAGTACAGCTCGGTTCTGGTACTCTCGGGTGGGCTTGTCTGACAGCCTGAACGATTTGCCTGCTAGACCTGTTTAAAATGGATGTTTTATTATTTTATTAGGAGTATCTTTATCTTTATTCATGCCACATGAGGTTAACACAGGAAACCGACTGAATATAACTTCTGCGTTTCTCACAGTCGCGTCTCCTTCAGTGTTCCTCTATTCCCATGTTGTCATCCCACCGCTAGGGGCGCTCTGGTATTTGTTGTGCAGTGTTCAGCGCTCTATCGCCGTCTGCTTTGTGTTTGTGTTGCAGACCCAGTGGGAAACACTGCAACAGCACGCTGACCCGCTTCACCCGCACTGGTGCCGCTGCACTTCGGAGCAACTGGACATTATACCCGCATCGCCGCATGAATGTGACATTTGCGAACCATGTAAGTGCGGCCAGTGCGTCCTGCGCAACGGAGTAGAGGCTGCAAGAGAGCGACACACACACACACACACACACACACACACACACACACACACACACACACAGATAAATAAGATGGAGTAGCGGGGAGCGCGAGGATGCCGGTGTCCGTGACGCAGGCGTGCCGCAGCCTGGCGCTGTGCGCGTGGCTCGTGTGCCCGTGGCTCGCGCGTCTGCCCTGCCTGGACGTGACGGTGGCCGAGAAGGAGGAGTGGTACACCGCCTTCGTCAACGTCACCTACGTGGACCCGCTCACGTCGCAGGTGCGCGCGGAGAGGAGCGAGTACGGCCGCTACGGCGAACACTCGCCCAAGCGCGAGGCCCGCGGGCTGCTGGTGACGTCGCTGTCGCCGCACGAGCGCCACGCGTGCGACCCGCGCGCCAGGTTCGCCGTGCCCGCGCGCGGGGCGCCGTGGATCGCGCTGATCACCGAGGGCAACTGCACGTACCGGGACAAGATCCGCCACGCGGCGAGCCAGAACGCGTCCGCCGTGGTCGTGTTCAACGTGGGCGCGTCCGGCGCCAACGACACCATCACGATGCCGCATCAAGGTAAACGACGAGTCCGCCACACCGGGACCATCGTGCATGTTCACGTCTGAGACCCACAGACACGGTGCACACGGTCCCGCACGGACCACACTCCCTCAAACACAATGTACAGGTAAAACCAAAAACGGCACAGGTGAGCGAGCACGTGCTCGTTTTGGAAGAACAGTGCTGTTTTGTGTTTGCACACACACACACACACGCACGCACACAGTGGCACCACACCCCCCCCCCCAACTTCTGTCATTTCTTGTTTCATTTTATTCTTTATTGAAAGGCTGTTTCCAAGGAAAATGACAAATGACTGAAGTGAGTGCGTGAGTGCGTGAGTGAGTGAGTGAGTGCGTGCGTGCGTGCGTGCGTGTTTGGCCAGGACTGTCACCCCAGCTGGTGTGTGTCTCTTCCTCACACATCTGGGAGGCATTGGATTAAAACGCGGCATTCACACCCTCAAGCACGTCCCACAGAAGTTAGGCCTGGTGTTATTATCTAGATTGATGATCTGGGTCCAGATCCTCCCCGCGGATATAATTGTTTCCATTTGGGTGTAAAAGGCAAAAGCTGATATCAGATCAGAGAGGTGTAATGTGTTTGTGCAGCCTGCTGAGTAACGGCCCCCGGGCACGGGGTAATGGGCTGTGGGGAAGAGGGGTGTGGAGAAAGAGTCTGTTATGTGCTCTGTTTCTCATAGCTGATCTTTCTCTGTCTCTCTCTCTGTCTGTCTCTGTCTGTCTCTGTCTCTCTCTCTCTCTCTCTCTCTCTCTCTCTCTCCTGCTTACCTCTAGTTAGTTATAATTCGTAACTTGGGATGTTTACACATAAAGTAAAGTATTTAAAATGTTCTCCCACTGCTTATCTTGTATTAGGTACACTGTGTCATCTGGAAACAAATGAAAGACCTTGAGTCTCTCTTCAACTCCGTCTGTTTCTCTAACTGCCTCTGTCCATCTGTCTGTTTCTCTGTCTGCCTCTCCACCTGTCTGTCTCTACCTGTCTGTCTCTACCTGTCTGTCTCTCAGGTACCGGTGATGTGGTAGCAATCATGATTCCTGAGCCTAAAGGTCGTGAGTTGGTGATGTTACTGGAGCGTAACATCACGGTGCACATGCACATCACCATAGGAACACGCAACCTGCAGAAATACGTCAGCCGCACCTCCGTGGTCTTCGTCTCCATCTCCTTCATCATCCTCATGATCATCTCCCTGGCCTGGCTGGTCTTCTACTACATCCAGAGATTCAGATACGCCAACGCCAGGGACCGCAACCAGGTACACCACCCACTATAGACACCCCAACACCACCCACTATAGACACCCCAACACCACACACTCTACATACCCCAACACCACACACTCTACATACCCCAACACCAGCTACACACCACCCACTATAGATACCCCAACACCACCCACTCTAGATACCCCAACACCAGCTACACACCACCCACTATAGATACCCCAACACCACCCACTATAGATACCCCAACACCAGAGACCATAACCACCCACTCACTCATCCTGCATACAGCAGTGATCTATTATTAATGCCAGGAACAGCAGTGTTGTACACACACACACACACACACACACACACACACACACACACACACACACCCCAGCTATATCAGCATCAAAAATGCATGCCGGAAGACTCCAACATAATGGGACTGTAAAGCCTGATTACAGGACAGAGGTCTTTAAAACCACAGCTGTTCTCCACGCCAACAACACCAACACAATGAGAGAGGGAGGGAGAGAGAGAGAGAGAGAGAGAGAGAGAGAGAGGGAGGGATGGAGGGAGGGAGGGAGAGAGAGAGAGGGAGGGATGGAGGGAGAGAGAGAGAGAGAGAGAAGCAGTACAATAATGACAAAGGTGTTTGGCTCGTTGTCTTGGCTTGTTCTGTTGCGGTGACGGCCGGACGGTCCGTGTGAGCCGTGTCATCGTTAGTTCAGACGGGTCTGCGCTTCTTCCTGTGTGTCCAGAGACGCCTCGGGGACGCTGCTAAGAAGGCCATCAGCCAGCTGCAAGTACGGACCATTAGGAAAGGAGACCAGGTGACCAACACACACACACACATACACACTTGTACTATGTAGGGTAGTTTTTCTTTGCCACTTTAGCCTCTGGTGTCATAGGGACCTGTTCGCACATATTTTGTAAAAACAGATGTTTAAATAAACTCTTATCAGGAAAATAACAAGAAAGCTTGAGGAATGAAAATATTTTCATGTTCGCCCCCCTCCAGGAGACGGAGTCGGACTTTGATAACTGTGCTGTCTGTATTGAAGGTTACAAGGCCAACGATGTGGTGCGAATTCTGCCATGCAGGTAAGTACGTAGTAGGCTAGGCTTACACACACACACACACACACACACACGCTCACGCTCGCATACACACACACACACATACACATACACGGCACGCATACACACACTTGCCTTTTCACCTCTTTACCTCTTTACCATCACTCCCTCTCTCTCCCTCTCTCTCTTTCTCTCTGTTACCCCCTGTCCTTCCTTCCCTCTCTTGCTTTGCCACTTCTACATCCCTCCTTTTTTTATCTTCCTCCCAGTCTCCCCTCTTTTCTCCTCCTCTCCCTCTCACTCTGTGATAATTCATTGTGTGTGTGTTTGCGTGTGTGTGTGTGTGTGTGTGTGTGTGTGTGTTTGCGTGTTTGCGTGTATGTGTGTGTGTGTGTGTGTGTGTGTGTTTGCGTGTGTGTGTGTGTGTGTGTGTGTGTGTGTGTGTGTGTGCGCGCGCGCGCAGGCATGTTTTCCATAAAGGCTGTGTGGACCCGTGGCTGGTGGATCACCGCACCTGTCCCATGTGCAAGATGAACATCCTCAAAGCTCTGGGCCTCACGGTACACAATCACCACGCCTCACCGCCTCGCTCTTGACCTACCAACCGCGGGACAGAGGGTCCCGCAGACGTGTTCTGTTAGTCTGGGCCTTGGTCCTGCTGACCTGCTGGTCCAGTCTGGATGTGCTTTAATGTGTTCATATTCCTGAGTCATTCTGGAGCCATAAACAACCATACTTATTTCCTCCGTGCTCAATAACCTCTTTGTGGTTAGGAGAGTCTTGCCTGACTGTATTTTTTGTGCTCTCTGTGTAATCTGTGTAACTGCTTTTAAATATTTGCTTGGTTTGATTCCCTGGTTGTCTCTGGTGCTGTTGTGCTATACTGCTTTTCATGATTCTGACTTCAGTCAAATTACTACGATTAGCTCTAACTGAGTCGAATTCTGGTGTAATATTTCCTTTTGTCTTCTAATTAGGGCTGATAACTTGGTCGTGTCTGCTTGTGTAATTGTGTCTAACTCTTCTACGTTTAACTTGTTGTCTAGTCGAGTGCTGAATGTCTAGAAGATCTTCCTCTGGACTATAACCTGGCGGTGGGAGGCGTGGCCCTGAACGCCATGGTGATGAGCGATGATGTCATGGTGGGCGACGTGGCTGGGGTGCGTGACCCTGGCATCCGATTGGTGGGTCTCCCTCAGGTCCTCCTGGACTCTGAGCCGTTGTCAGAGGACACCATGGCGACTGAACAGAGTGAGTGTCTTGGCACATGAGCGCATTTCATCTCCCAGATTTATCAGTCTGTGGACGCATGTCCTAGCCGTCCTGCGTGTGGACGCGTGTCCTAGCCGTCCTGCCTGTGGACGCGTGTCCTAGCCGTCTTGCCTGTGGACGCGTGTCCTAGCCGTCCTGCCTGTGGACGCGTGTCCTAACCGTCCTGCCTGTGGATGCGTCTCCTAGCCGTCCTGTCTGTGTTAGCAGTCCTGTGATATTTGCAAAAAATGCGTATCTGTATCGGATCAGCAGGCACGAGAATGCCGATCCAGACTCTCGATCCAGTTTTTTTGAAAGTCCAGGGTTTTCCAGCGCACCCATTTAGATAATCCATTCCAGTTTTTGCTGTGTTTTCACCAGTGAGTAAAATCCGGTCCGCATTTTCCAGCACACCAGCATAGCATCTCCCCAATTTAGCTCAGTGGCATCTCCTAACCATTAAGACGGCCATGTAAATTTGAAGTTATCGGTAAAAATGTCAGTTGTGTGGGATTATTTGACGAAGAGGTAGAGTGCAACATATGCCACAGTAAATTCAAGCGTTGTGGTAAAGCTGTAAGAACTTTTAATACAACCAATCTAATCAAGCATTTAGCGAAATACCACCATAAACAACATGAAGAGTTTCTAAAGAAAACCAAAGACAAAAAGAAAGGTCCTACACAACTAACACTGGCAGAAACATTTGCGAAGCGTGACAAACTGCCACTTTTTAAAAATACAATTTACAATATTATTTGCACTTATGACTTTTTAAGCCTTAGTTTACTGATGCCATTTCTGTTTGTTATTTATTATTTTGTCTATTTTGAGTTTATTAATTGCTAAATAAACAGGTCAATTTCTCCTTACCAACAATTGCGGGTTATTCAAACACACCTAATTCAGCTGGCTACTTGTTATCAAGAGTAAAACACTTTTCAACATGAGTTTGCCAACAAAGTAAGTTGGCTAAATAACTTTAAGCTTTAATACATGCTCGGATAGGCCGGTATCTGTATCGGCTGATATTGGTATCGGATCGGAAGTGCAAATTAATATCTGTATCGGATCGGATGTTCAAAAAGCTGGATCGGGACATCCCTAGTCTGTGGACGTATGTACTAGCAGTCCTGTCTGTTGATGACAAAGTGATGTTTCTTTTAATTGCGGTGTTGCATGTGTCGTGGAAATTTTCTAATAAATGGATGAGGACTCAGACGTGGTTAAATGATTAATTTATTACAAAAATATAAATATATATAAATAGGACAAAGACAGACACAGACATGAGAGTCTCATTCAAGCATGACAACTCTGAAGACAGGGGGGCGCTCCCCCTGCTTATATACAATCCTAAACACAATTCAGCAGTGCTAACAGCAGGTTATCTTTAGCACAGCATGTTCCAAAACATAAGCGTTCAGCAGGCTACTTTGTCTCAAATGTGTGCATCTCCTAATATGGACTTCCCTAGAGTTAGCGGAAGCAACTGATGTATCAGTTGAACACAGAGAAAGCTAAATGACCCAAGACTAGTAGCCTAGTGACTACCAGTTAACAGAGTGCTCTTACCCTCAGCACGCTCCCTGACCTGGGTCACAGTATAGCACACATGCATAATATGAACTAAACATGGTTACACTGAATCACACTACTTCATTATTGTAGTCTTTCTGCTTAACCAGAATGGACATGTACTAAATCATAAAGTTCATAATGATCTCTTATAATAATCAAACATGATCTAATCAATGATGATAAGTCGATAATCAATAATTTCTCTCACACATGTGTATGAGTGTGTGATGAGCTGTGTTTGTTAGAACGTGTGTATTCCCAAAATTTGACAATGAGTGTGTGTGTGTGTGTGTGTGTGTGTGTGTGTGTGTGTGTTCTGCATTAACAATCCGATGTTCCCTCAGGTGAGCTGCAGCCAATAGTGAGTGGCGGCTCAGAAGCGTCTCTGGCCACGGGGCTGGGGCAGTTAGACATGGACACACCTGCAGAAGACCTGAAATGCTGATCTCAGCATGCCAGTCCCACTCAAACTGCAGTACCACATACTTGAGTCGCCCCTTGTGAAGAGTGCGAGTCACCGTGGCAACGGGTGCGGTGGGTAAAATGTGCGGGAAGCCCCCCCCCCCCCCCTCCCACCGACCCCCCCGATGGAGCATACAGCGGAATCTCTGAGCCATTGACATCACGCTATGACATCACTGCCTGCTGCACTCTGACTGTTCACACTCTCTCTGTCTCTGTCTCTCTCTCTCCCTCTCTCTCTCTCTCTCTCTCCCTCTGTCTCTCCTGTCTCTTTCTGTCTGTCTCTCTCTCGCGGTCTCTTTCTGTCTCTGTCTCTCTTTCTCTCTTGTCTCTCTCTGTGTCTCTTTCTCTCTCTCTCTGTCTCTCTCTGTCTCTGTCTATCTCTGGCTCTTTCTGTCTCTGGCTCTTTCTGTCTCTCTCTGTCTGTCTGTCTCTCTCTCTCTGTTTGTCTCTCTCTGTTTGTCTCTCTTTCCCCCCCTTGACACTAAGCCCAGATATTTGAAGGATCCTCTTTATAGCAGGACACACCCCTGAAGCAGTTTCTCTCCTGCAGATTACAGTACTTACTTTTGAGTCCATGCTACAGTATAGACTACGCTAGAGTGAAAGGCACTACTGCATTCCAGGCAGACAGTCTGCTGTGTGCTGCTCGACAATCAGAACGTCCCTCGACGGTCTCTCTTCCCACCTCGCGTGTCCCGAGCCCAGCAGGACACTGGAAGACGCTCTCAGAAGAGGAAATGAAGGACAGCAGGGTTTTATTTTTCTACAGAAATGCATTTGAAGTGTGAACAAGTATTTGAGGAGACCTTGCAAAGTATTGAACCACCAGTGTCGCAGAAGGACAGAATGCCGACCTGGTCCTCACGTCTGAAGAGCTGGAGTTTCCCCAAACGTGCTGGAGCGACTCAAGCATGCAGCAGTCCGTACACGCTTGGATGTGCGTATGTGTGGATTTACCTTCGTAACTTTGTTCTTCCGCATATTCGTTTTACGTATGTTGTAAATAGCCGTATCCTGTCCTTCCTCTTTTGGAAGATTTTCACCTTATTACATGTTTTCCAATCATGCACTTTATCTAGACACAGGTCAAAGTTCAAAGTGGATCATTTCATGACTAGGTCCTGATGTCAAGTATACACATATGGTCTCAATTACCTTTTTGGAGTTAACACACTAACCCTAAGCAAACACACACACACACACACACACAGAGGGCTTCTGCTCTTCACTGATAAACATTTTGCACGTGGGTCTAAATGTGCTTTGAACATGAATAAATTTTATTGTGATTTTTGGGTAAAGTTTTTTTTTTTTCATTGAAATGCAGCCGAAAGTCTTTGATGTGTTCGGATATTTCAATATCAAAATAACCACCTCCACAAACAGCAGGTCACCATCATAACTACCTTTACATTTGGCAGATGACGCACCAAAGGTAAATACATAAAATTAACAAATTAAAGGTTTATCATTATTTACTGTCTAATGCTGCTAACTACGTGTTCTGCCAGTAGGGGGCGAACTTAACATAATGTTGACATAATATAAACCTAAATATTACACACGTGTTTCCCCTGACCTTCTTGAAGAGATCTGCGGGTGATCAGACTGGAGTGTAACGTTCCTGTTTGATTCACGGTTCAGAAACTCAGTTTCAGCTCATGTTGCTGAGGAAGCTGCTTCCATGCTTTGCTCGTTCTCCGTGTTCTTTAAGGTGTTCCTCCCTCACCCCTTGGTCCCACCACAGACCTTCTGCAACCTTTATCCTGGTCATGAAGCTGGTGAATGCACCTGCCACATAGAAACAAACACCACGTGCTCTTCTAGGGCCGCGGGCCTCTTCTCCTACACCATTCTAGGACGTCTTCAGCTTCTTCTATACTAATTTTAGGTTGTATTACTGGAAAGGCATTTTGAATAACACCTACCTTCTATCATGTCCTCATACACAGCGTGGCCACAAGGGGGCAGCACCTGTA
>NW_027506918.1:132500-140000 GCF_052324685.1 Brachyhypopomus gauderio | reverse complement strand
GTGAAGTTGGGTGATGGAAGTTTTCATTTTAAATCGTTTTCATTTAAAACTAAGAATTACAGTTTACATGGTACCTTCACATTGATCTTCACCAGATACACATCGAATCTATAACCTGTTGGACATATCCTGAGACGTGAGTCCTGAGACGTGAGGACATGTCACGTGACCCCTCCTGCTCGCTTCACACGGCTCGCTGGAAAACAAAACTCCGGTTATACTCGTTAGTGTGACTCAGGTCATAGAAGACACACCGAAAACGCGCCCAATCGTGCCGGTTCTGGTAGAAGCGTGGTGGCATCCTCCCCGGACCGGACGGTTCCGAGTGTCCCCGTGTCCTCGTTTATTCCGCCCTGGGGGGTAATTGGAGCGGAGCGGACCGACAGACGCACCGACAGGGATGAGACCTCTCCACACATCACGAAGATCTCATCAGGTATGATCATCAAATGACCTTAGGAGCGGAAACCTCTCCTTCCAGACGCGATAATTGGACTGTTGGCGCAATTTGGGGATTATTCTGCGTCAAAACTGTTTGATTTGCGTCTGGGCAGTTAGTTCAGTTGGGTTAGATAATAAACGGAGACTTTACTTGGACTTGGGTACTGGACATAGATGTAGCGAGCAAACGGAAATGTTTATATATCATATAGTCTGTCAATACTCACCTAGTCTAAATTATGGTGATGGTTATTTATTATTTAAGGAGTGGATGCGATTCATCTTACCGTGACGGTCATGTCTGAATTTGCTCTTGTTCGGTCAGGTTTAAAGTTCACATTATTTGCTTGATTCTGTGGAGCGCATCTTGAAACTCGATGCGCGTGGATGTCATTTATTTACTAAACACACACACACACACACACACACACACACACACACACACACACCTCCCCTCCGCTCATTTGATCGTCATTAAGCCTTCTGGGTCTGATAATGAGTGTTAAAACGCAGAAAATGGCAGAAGACTGCACGGGTCTTCTATCGGCTGAGATTACAAACCACAGACCTGGATATTGAAAATGTGTTTATGGCAATTTAATTAATCCAACGTGTCATTACATTGCATTATATTACCTCTCGGATGATGTATGGCATTGCAGATAGGCCTACAGAAATATACCAACAAATTTGGGGGTATGATGTCAGAATTGGTATCGTATTAATTTTATTTTTGTTGTTTTTTTTTATTTGTTTTTTCTGTGTCTATCATAGTGATATTGTGAGATCGCTAAGAGCAGCTTGGGCTTCCAACTGCAACATCAACAAAACCAGTCAAACATCTTTACCTTCATGGAATCTCGCCCAAGCTATCCACACTCTGTTGGATATAATCAGCCCACAGCATGCTGGGAAACTGAGTCCAAATCTTCAAACCAGCACAAAGAGGACAAAATGTCTCTGAGCAAGAGAAGAGGAAATGTACCAGTTCTAAATAATGTCAGAGGAATGTCCCAAGGTCCAAAACAGAAAAAGACACAAACCGATAAAGACACTAAGGACCACCAAGGTCCACCAGCCGTGTCAAGATCAAACTACATTCACATTCCCACAGCCAAACACACTGCAGCTTCACTGTCTACAGTCACTACAGCAACTACAGTCACTTCACCAGCCACAGTCTCTTCAGTAGACACACACGCCATGGCTGTCATGACTGAAGCACTTGCCAAAGAGGTTGTAGGGTCCCCTATGGGCTTGAGTATGTCCTGTCAGACGGTCCTGACTGCAGGACCTTCAGACTACAGCCTGACGTCCTCCAGTAGTAGCAGAGCAAGAGAGCTGAACAGCCCTGGTAACTCCCCACAGAACCACCCTAAAACCACCACAGGTCATACTGGGGTGTCCACAGGCGTGCCAAAGAGCCCCCCCAACATGGCTGCGGTGACCTCTGGTGGCCGGGCTGATACAGCGGGGGCAGTTAAGGGTCATCAGGAACAGAGTAAGCTGCAGGAAGGGACGCAGGACAGCACGGACAAGGAGACAGAGACAGAGAGCAAAGATGGAGAGGACACCCTTCAGGGCATACGAGTGGGAGGGCTTTACAAAGGAAGTGACCTCACTCTACAGGCAGTGTCTCAAAGCCCCAGCTCGCCCTCCAACAGGAAGCACCTGTCTCTAGGGGCGACGGCCCCCTCCGCTTCATGTTTGAAGGGGACAACACGTGAGACGGACACAAACAGCAGGAGACGAGACAGAGGGGCTGAGACAGAGGGACGAGGGAGTCAGGGGAGGACGCCGGAGGACAGGTCACAGGAACCAGCGGAGGAGGAGAGGAGAGGGGAAGAAAGGATAGAACAAGAAATGCAGGAACAGCGGAAAGAGAGAGAGAAGGCGGGGAAAGACGAGGAAGAGAGGAAGTGGGACGAGAGGGAGAGAGAGAATGAAGACAGGAGGAGGAGTGCGGAGGGCACGGGGAGGCAGAGAGAGGAGGTGGAGAGGCAGGAAGGAGTGAGAGAACAGAAGGACGGGCAGAGGGAGGCGGGTCCGACCCGGGGCAGCTACACGGCCTCCGCAGCGCCTGCAGGAAACAGCACGTTTGTCCGAGTGGTTGACGCAGGCTCGCAGACGGAGCCGAGCTACGTGAGTTCTGCGGTCCAGGCCGTCGTTGAGGTCAGCAGCAAGTCCACAGCCACAAGCCCGACCTTGACCCCTCGACCCCAGAGCTGGCTGGACCCTGAACTCGACCTTCCGCCTGACCTCAGCTTTCACGTCAGAGCTTCTGGAACTCGATATGTAAGCTTGAAGAATGAACTCGGCCCGAAAGTCAACCCAGACTCTGTTTGCCGGTCATCACACGCTTCTGCCACAAAAGCCAGGACTAAATGCCCCTCTTACAAATCTCCTCACCAGAATGTGTGTCACATAGAGATTGAGTTGTGCAATAAGTCCTCTCTGTCCAAAGGTCCTCCCCTCCAGAGCTCTGTCTGCGAGGCTGACCCAGCTGGTCACGTTAGAGTGGCATTGCCAGGAGCTACTGAAATAGACTCCAAATCTTCTTTGACCCAGTCTGATCCAGAACTCAAGCAAGAGGCAAAATCAGGAGATCAGACGGAGACACGCCCGCCCCCGGGCGTGGTCAGGGAGGAGCAGGCGGAGACAGGCCCGCCCCCGGGCGTGGTCTGGGACGAGCAGGGCATGACGTGGGAGGTGTATGGAGCTGCGGTGGACATGGAGTCCCTGGGCTTCGCCATTCAGAACCACCTGCAGCGTCGGATCCAGGAGCACGTGCGGCACATCGGAGCTCTGCGCAAGTCCATCTCGCTGTCCGAGCACTCCGCCCTGGCCGGGAAGAAGAAGAAGAGACGGAACGTCTTCCGAGCGCTGTTCCACACGCCCGCCTGCTGCTCGAGAACCACGGCTGAGATGGTGCAGTGACTGTGTGTGTGTGTGTGTGTGTGTGTGTGTGTGTGTGTGTGTGTGTGTGTGTGTGTGTGTGTGTGTGTGTGTGTGTGTGTGTGCGTGCCCAAAATGACAATACACAATGATAAACATGAACTCTGGACACTGAACTGTTGTGCTGTATACAGAGAACATTTTGCAGTTGTTTGGAAGCCCCTGAATCCAGAGGACTGAACAGGGCTGAACACTGTTTAACTGTGTTTGATGTTTAACACACTAATGTCATTTCAGCCTCATAAGTAGCCAGTAGGAATAGCTATATTTAAAGCTGGTAAATGCTAGACTAAAATAATTTGTAATAGAGAACTTCCATTTGAACTGATATTTAGTCTGGGACTAGACTTAGTCCTTGTTCATCAAAGCTGGCCCAGACTGTTTTGAATGTTTTAACTGTAGAGTTTGATTCCACTGGTCTTTTACGTATGTTGCATGTCACATACATGTCATATAACATGTTGCATGTTACATGAGATACAGCAGCTTAAAGGTTGACATAAATACTTGATAGACTGATCTGATCTCACCGGACTGTGTGATAGACTGTCTGATCTCACTGGACTGTGTGATAGACTGTCTGATCTCACCAGACTGTGTGATAGACTGATCTGATCTCACCAGACTGTGTGATAGACTGTCTGATCTCACTGAACTGTGTGATAGACTGTCTGATCTCACCAGACTGTGTGATAGACTGATCTGATTTCACCGGACTGTGTGACAGACTGTCTGATCTCACAGATCTGTCTGTCACTGAACTGTGCAATCTCACATGAGCTGATAGTTAAACTATATGATGAAGCCACAATGCTAAAATTATGACATTTAGTCATCCATGTAGGACCTTCTTGTTGTCAAATCTGGTGTCCCAGAACAGTAGTGAGAGTATATTTTGTTAGGAGTGAGTGTGGGATGTGTTGTTAGTGAGAGTATATTTTGTTAGGAGTGAGTGTGGGATGTGTTGGTAGTGAGAGTATGTTTTGTTAGGAGTGAGTGTGGGATGTGTTGGTAGTGAGAGTATGTTTTGTTAGGAGTGAGTGTGGGATGTGTTGTTAGTGAGAGTATGTTTTGTTAGGAGTGAGTGTGGGATGTGTTGTTAGTGAGAGTATGTTTTGTTAGGAGTGAGTGTGGGATGTGTTGTTAGTGAGAGTATGTTTTGTTAGGAGTGAGTGTGGGATGTGTTGGTAGTGAGAGTATGTTTTGTTAGGAGTGAGTGTGGGATGTGTTGGTAGTGAGAGTAGGTTTTGTTAGGAGTGAGTGTGGGATGTGTTGGTAGTGAGAGTATGTTTTGTTAGGAGTGAGTGTGGGATGTGTTGGTAGTGAGAGTATGTTTTGTTAGGAGTGAGTGTGGGATGTGTTGGTAGTGAGAGTAGGTTTTGTTAGGAGTGAGTGTGGGATGTGTTGGTAGTGAGAGTATGTTTTGTTAGGAGTGAGTGTGGGATGTGTTGGTAGTGAGAGTATGTTTTGTTAGGAGTGAGTGTGGGATGTGTTGGTAGTGAGAGTATGTTTTGTTAGGAGTGAGTGTGGGATGTGTTGGTAGTGAGAGTATGTTTTGTTAGGAGTGAGTGTGGGATGTGTTGTTAGTGAGAGTATGTTTTGTTAGGAGTGAGTGTGGGATGTGTTGGTAGTGAGAGGAGGTCTGGGCTCCAGCGGTGCGGAGGGTCAGGTCCACACACGCTCTTATCTCACCTTCACCTGCTATGCTTCCATCATGGTGATGATTTATCTGTCGTTGGCGCTAGAGGTGTGCGTCACTCCAGGTTGGTCCATACTGGCTGTTTGCACGTGTCTGTGGTAGGAGCCGTAACGCTGAAAGATTCAGGTGTAACATTACTGACACTATACTGGAAGATAAGTGTAAACTCCAGTCAGAGGATACAGAGTACACATACTCCAGTCAGAGTATACAGAGTACACATACTCCAGTCAGAGTATACAGAGTACACACGGAACTCACTTCAGCACTCTTGCACTGCACGTTTTAGATCTTAGTGGTTGATGTTTATTCCTCTGTGAAGGTGATGTGATTGGTCGAGACACTGTGGCTCTAGGGATCTATACTGTGTGCTTTTGAGTGAATATTTCATCATCTCTGTTTTGGCTTTATGCGTTTGAGGGGTGGGTTAGGAGGCGAGTGTTTTACATGTGTTTAATCTTAAGAAGATACGTGTCTAATCTTTAAAAACCATTTCATTTGCATAAATATACATGAAAAAATCACATTTTTGCTCACACACATTTACATTTTCTGTTTGTTGTACCCAGTAGATTACTTGCTTTGTACTATACATATTGTAATGTACATAAACATAAACACATGTAAGGTACATTTACATATTTAATACATATTAATGTCGTTTTCATCTCTGTCTTTCTCTACATTAAATCCACTCCATGTTTTGCGGAGTTTTCTCCCATGATTTATTTTGGGTGCTGCGACTCACTCCTGCCGCGCGTGCGCGTCTGCACGCGCGTGTTTGTTTTCAAATAAATGTCATTATTCACGTGCAGCAGCACTGCTTGTCCTAGAAGTTAAAGAAGTTATGTCACGTAGGTCGCGTGCTGTAGGAGTCTGCCCATCTAACAGTAAACTATTGCACAACACTCACCAAAACACACACACACACACACACACACACACACACACACACACACACACACACACACCGTGCGTGGATTGGCCATGAGAGGAACACCTTCATTCCGTGATTGGACGCTTGGTTTAAAGAGTGTGAAATACGTCGGTACCGGATCGCGGTGACCACACGCGCACACACCGGACCAGAGAGGGTGCAGAGGGGCATGACCACAGAACCGACCCAGATACATGCACGTGAGTAAAACGGAGGTGAGCTGTGGTTCGGCAGCGTTTTCGTGTCGGATTATTAGAATAAGAACTCGGAGGGAGCCGCCCGTTTTAAATAAAGTATGTTAAATAAAGTATGTTAATTAAAGTATGTTAAATAAAGTATGTTAGATAAAATATGGTAACACACCGATATCAAATGCACGGGCACATATTCAGGAGAGCGCGCGCATATGTGGCTTTGAGAAGCAGATAAAACTGAAGTTGTTCTGTGTCATTTATAACTGCAGCTGGAGTTTCTCCCTCAGCTGCAGGGGCTGAAATAGCGATTAACCAAAATGTGTCTGCATGTGATTTGCGTAATTTCAGTTAAATAAATCAAATTAACTCCTGTTCAAACCTACTCTTTTCATTTAAAGACATTTTAACCCATATTATTGATATAGAGTTGGTGCTTTGTTTTGAACAGTTAAACATTATTGTATGTATGTGGTGGTATTTGTATGTGATCTGCATTATGTTTTCATTACTTCGTACTGTCGAACGTGTGTTGACACGCAACACTCATGGAGGGGGTGACACCCCCGGGTGTAGACTCACACACACACACACACACACACACACACACACACACACACACTCACATACCCTCAGGGGCTCAGTAACAGCGGGATATATTTTTGTAATGTCCCGTCAATGTAGAACGTCAATGGTTGTTTGTTTCTGTCTAGGGCTGTCACCTGAGACCAAAATACCTGGAAGACCTCTGTCTCTCTCTCCAGACAGTCTCTCTCTCTCTGCCCCTCTCTCCCCAGTCTCTCTCTCTCTTTCTCTTTCTCTCTCTCTCTCTTTGCCCCTCTCTCTCTCTATGTCTGCCACCCCTCTCTCCCATCTGCTCAGATGTTCGGCCTCCTTGTTCAGTCGGAGTGTGTGTGTGCGTTCTGCCCGGTGTGTATGCGTGTGTGGGTCTACCCTCCCCGGAGTCCGCTGGTACAGCGCTTCACGTCTCGATGCCGATGGTAGCGGCCGGCCAGCCACATGGGACTCGTTCGGGATTTGGGACAACCGGATCGACACTCCTATCATGCTGCCGCCCAGCATCCGCTACGGAACACCCATCCCGGAACTGAACCTCAACAACGTCGGACGCGCCTCACACATCGGTCGCCGCCGTGACAACGAGGACCGTTTTCGTGTAGCTAAACTCACTCCCAGCATGCACTTCTTCGCTCTGTTTGACGGACATGGAGGCGCGCAGGCCTCTGATTTCTGTTACTCTCACATGGAACATTATA
>NW_027506918.1:102500-127500 GCF_052324685.1 Brachyhypopomus gauderio | reverse complement strand
ACGTTTAGTGGTGGGAGGGAGCATAAACTAGCCACACCTTCAGTAGTGTTGCTCACGCTCAGAGATGCCATTGTTAGAGTCAGTATTCAGTATTCATGTCAGTCATGGTTTCTGATGTTCTATGTCAGATGATATCAAAATGATTGCATTTCCATCCTGGATCAATAAACTGGAATCAATAAACTCATAAACTGTATGTGTATCATCCATATCAAATATATATATTTTTTTAATTATTAAATGTTGCTGTTTTCTGTAATGTTGGTACTGTGCTGTATATTTATCACAAACAGTAAGACCCTCTGCTGTCTGGACGTTCTGTCAAAGCAGTGCTGAAGGTTCTTGGAGTGTCTGATGAAAAAAATTATCCGAACTGGATAGAAATAAAATTTTCTTGAATATTTTGACCATTAAATTATGCATTTTTAAATATCAATTTATCAGACTTGCATATTCTTATGATAAAATTAGCATCAAAACATTTTATTCAATGAGACCACTGAATGCCTCTGTTGTTTCACTATACAGCAGAAATAGATAATGAAACCCGTGAATAAACAGTTTTGAAAAATAACGTAAAGGGACAGACACAACAGGATTATATTATGATTGTGACATAAGGGATTATGACATACGTGATTGTGACATAAGCGATTGTGACATACCCGATTGACATACGTCTCGTCCTTGACGTCAACAGACTCACAGGAGACTGTCCACTACTGCATGTGTGTGTATCAGTATGTGTACACATGTGTGTATGTTTCTCCTTCCCAACACGAACATGAACTCTGTACCCTTCTTGGAGTGTAAGAGGATATGTGGATTCCCTTGGTCATCACACACCAGTGCAACAGTGTCCGGTTCCTTCTGCCTCCACTGGGGCTCCAGAATACTCCACCCGATAATAGCCTTCTCTCCTGGACAGGAAGCCACAGCTCAGTGGTGGAGTAGGTGGAGCATGTACCTCCACCCATCCCAGATCATCCCCCACTGAAACGCTGTGATGGGGCATGAAGATGCCTCCTGTCTACCAGTGGAGTGTCTGCTGCAGTTCCTTATGCCTGTAGATCATACACACCCATCACACGTCATGATGAAGCAGACAGCTGGGTCAGGACCCTGGACTGCTGGAGAGACACAAACAGGCTTGTGGGCTTGATGGAAAATGTTGTTATCTACTGCATCTGAATGTGTTCTCTGTGCTGAGTGTATTCACTGCGTCTTTAGTGACGCTTGTGCCATTTTTAGGACATTTGCCTTGCAGAAAAGCCCATTATATAAAAGGTTCCAAGCTTTAAAAAAGGTTTCCAGTTCTGTATATATATTTTTAACTTTGAAATGAGCATCAGAGGAACATTCCATGCAGGAACATGGTGCTTTCACACCATGAAGAGGAATATAGGACACATAAATATAGAAATACAGAAAGAGAAAAGAAAGAAAGAAAGAAAGAAAGAAAGATAGATAGATAGATAGATAGATAGATAGATAGATAGATAGATAGATAGATAGATAGATAGATAGATAGATAGATAGATAGATAGATTGTCATTGTTGCATCCTCGTCTATGTATAGAACCTTGAGGAACAAATATGGATCAATTATTACAAAATACAAACTGGAGTTGAGTTTCACCTTAAATTGTAAGTTCCGCCTCAGAGAACTTACATAACTTCCTTTCTGAATATTTTTTAGTTGGCCCAGATGAAATAAAAGATAAAGCTGCCATGGTCAAGCAGCACAAAGTTTTTATGTTTGTGTATTTGAAAGCTTAAATGGAAATATATCTGTCCAGGTTTATGCCACTATATTCAGTTCGGCTGCTCAAGTCTGCAATGCTCTGAAATATCATAATCAAAAAAGTCTGCAGCCCTTGGCAGTCTGGACCTGTGTCTTTTAATGATGGCTTCATTCTTATTGCTGAGCTATAACTCGTGTTTTCAGTTTGAGGGTTCTTGCTCCATACCTAAAATACGGCCAGGGTTGATACGACATAAGTTCGATTACCGGTTCATAATGATTTTAGTATTTTTATGTCTGATGGTAAATCCAATTGAAAGGGTGACTGTGTGTACGTGTAAGTGTGTAGGTATACGGATAGAGTTCATAGGGAGTTTTTCCTCACCACTGTCGCCTTTGGCTTGCTCATTAGGGTTCTGGACCCATAGTATTGTTAACCTTGTAAACCCTGTAAAGCTGCTTTGCGACAACTTGAGTTGTTAAAAGCGCTATACAAATAAACTTTGATTGATTGATTGATTGATTGAGTTCAAGCTTTCCTGATCATATTGAGAGTCCAAACTGATTTCAGAAAAAGCTGGTTCAGTATCTCATTCATCGGCACATTGTTATTATAAATGCAAAGTCTAAACCTTTACTCAGACATCACTTACCATTCGCAAACTACAGCACTGGTATGTTTTTATTTAGAAAGAAATACTAGATATTGGGTAAGCTTCCAACCTACCGGGCACTGAACTACTGAAATACAATAGAAACTCTCCCATTGTTAGGTACCCTATATCCCATTGTTAGGTACCCTATATCCCATTATTAGGTACCCTGTATCCCATTGTTTTTGTATGCTGCCATCTACTGACTGATTTTAGAATATCATGTCCCTATACATCCAAGTCAGATCACATTCGACACACACAGTATGCCTCTGAACTAAGGATGTGGAGATTCACCGATTCATGTCTGCGATTCGACTGCACCGGTAGATTCAACGTGCATCGGGTTTAATTTGCGGGCGAATTCACGATGCATCGCCTCTAGCCTTTTTGCATCGGCAAATACCATGATTAAATCGGGTGTTTTGTTTTCCAGTATCTAT
This sequence comes from Brachyhypopomus gauderio, assembly GCF_052324685.1. Lineage (NCBI taxonomy): Eukaryota > Metazoa > Chordata > Actinopteri > Gymnotiformes > Hypopomidae > Brachyhypopomus > Brachyhypopomus gauderio. Next base: position 124,660 of record NW_027506918.1, on the reverse strand, counting down.
TCCTTATTCTAACATTTTCAGAGGCAACATATTTTTAATTTTTATTGATTTGTTTTTTTTTTCGAGGCAACATAAATGCACCATCGTGTCCTCAGGTACTGACGCAAACACGCAGACGTACACAACAAAGATGGAGGGAAACGAGAGCATTAGCAACGACAAAGAGATATTTAAGGCACCAAAAAAGACACACAAATCAAACGTGTGGCAATATTTCGGGTTTTTTAAGCGATGTGGTCAACTTGACAAGACGCACGCAATCTGCAAACAATGTGGGGCTATCAAATACGTTAGTAGCACAACGAACCTGGCGACACGCATGAAAAGACGGCACGGTGTGGACATCTCTGCAGCCGCTACCTCCTCGTTACCAATCATTTTTGAATCGCATCATATCGTGAACAGGAGTGATTTGTATCGCATCGTATCGACAAGGGGTTTCAGAGTATCGCAGTTATATCGCATCGGTGGCAGTGTATCGAGATGTGTATCGAATCTAGCTTAGTGGTGAAGATATACATCCCTACTCTGAACTAATTTACAATCTCTCACATGTATTTATTTATTTTCAGAATTTAGACCACTAAACTGTCGACACCAAATGCAGGCAAGTTTAATCCAACTACTTCTTAATTCATTGTTTTTCCCTATTTTTATTATATCTAATATGAAGGTAATTAATACATCTCTCATATATCTTAAATTTTGACTTCTAAATTGGGAAGCAAGAATACCGTCTTGTCAATTTACACCAGTGACCACTAGAGGGCAGCACGTACGTACACAAATCTCCAGCTCCATCCCGCCAGTGTACAGATGACCTTAAACACCAGATATTTCACTCTGAACATACGCGCGGCTTTTGTTTAAGGTTCATTATAAATCAGGGATTTAAAATGCCGCACGTGCTTTACCAACGTCTTAAAACTTTTGTAGTGGACATTAAAATCCAGATATTTTGATCAATAAAACGAAAAAAAGACACAATAAGCTTTTCTGCAAATCCCATATGTCTACTCTGTTTGCGTTTAAAAGCCATTACGTTCGTGTGTACGCTTAAACCTTAAGTGGCTATAAAAGACCTATCGTACTAAAAACTGTAAAAAGCTTTAAAAAAACCCTCACAGTGATTCTCTATCGCCACCTGCTGAAAAAAATGTCAAACATCTTTATAAAGAATCACCAGAATAACAGCTTTGAAGTTTCTCCAAGGGTGCGCGGTGGCTGTAATTTGCATGTCAATTCATTCAGCTGACACTCATTATTGACATGCACTGACAGCTGGTTTGGCTAACGACCATTCGTCATTATCATTCACGCGTCCCCATCCATTTTAATGCAGCGCGTGCGCTGATGTGTAGTGGGTCGCCAGGGGCGCGCAGGGTTCCGAGCGCACGCGCCCAGGCGCCTGGAGCGCCGCTGAAAACACCAGACGCTGCAGACATGACGCGATACACACCCACACACACACACACACACACACACCAGCCAGGACACGGACACACTCACAAAAGGTTTATGATTCACACATCATAGTGTGTGTGTGTGTGTGTGTGTGTGTGTGTGTGTGTGTGTGTGTGTGTGTGTGTGTGTGTGTGTGTGTGAGAGAGAGAGAGAGAGAGATTTTGCAGACGTTACTGTACGACAGTGCGACAGAAGATCTGCTCCATACTTCTTTAATTTCCTCTGCTCGGTTTGGTTTGGATTGTGGTAATGTCTGTAATAACAGCGTAGATCTTTCTTTAGTCACTGTGTTTAGATGTCCTAAAGCGCTCTCCAGGAGACAGTGGGGATTAGCCACATCCCTGTGTGATCAGCACTGTCTACGCAGTTCTGTCCCCTCTGCTCTAAGCCTTCCTAGAACACGAGAAATTCCCCATGGAGGTGTGAAGCCAAACCCTCACGCCACACTACACGGGACTCCAGTTCCTAAAGGTTCTCCAGAGGTTCTTCATGCGCTCCTGGACCAGTCCGCTGTGCACTGACCGGGTCAGTTCTGTCATTACTCAGCAGGTTTCAGCGACTGCTGTTAAAGGAAAGGACAAGTTTTCTTTTCCTGTTTGTTCTTTTCCATGTTCACATCCATGACTTCCCCTTTAAGAGTAGATGGTCATTTTCAGAGATGGCTTGGCTGAAACATTCAGTTTTGATTTGTTGTAAAACGAAGCATTTCTGTATGGTGCTTGTATGATTGGTTGAGTCTTCAGCCGTGGTGTCTTGTGGCTCGGTTCTAAAACGCCGCCACGCCCGATCAAACGTGTCTGTGCTGCTCCAGCCATTTTGGTGGCTGAAGTTCATGTGTGTCCATTTCTAAATGTTTTTACACATTCCTGTTGCTTTGCTCCTCCTTTTAATGTTCATAATGGACCTCTTCTTCTGACCTGTTGTATGAACATCTCCCCCCAGCCTGAGGCGGTCTGAACAGCTCTTCTCCTCCATGACTGAGCACACACTATATCTCTTTAGCTGTGTTGGTGTTTGTGTAAGACTGCATGCATGTTTAAGCATGAATCTTTAATGTTCTGCATATCTAGACGTGTGCACTTACAGACACACGCCCCCCTCAAAGGTTCTCACTCCAGCCAGAATTCCTTAGAGGATGTTGGACTCAACTTGTCACCCCAAGCAGGTGTTACTGGGGCAGTTAGTGTAGCTGGGTGTTGTGTAGAGGGTAAGGAGGGGGAGAGAGGGGTTATAGACACCCCAGCAGGGCAGTGTTCCTACTGTGCTGGACCAGACACCTTCTCTCACCCTCTTCTCACCCTCTCTCACACCCTCACCCTCTTCTCACCCTCTCTCACCCCCCTCACTCTCTTCTCACCCTCTCTCACCCCCTCTCACCTTTTCTCACCCTCTCTCACCCCATCACTATCACCCTTCTACTCTTCCTCCATTAACCAGGAGCTGGTGTGTGGGCCTTGTACCTCTCCCTAACTATCTCACCAACTTCCTCTCAGATCAGAGCTCTCTCAGAGCTGTCTCTGTCTCTCTCTCTCCCTCTCTCTTCTCTCCCTCTCTCTCTCTCTCTCCCTCTCCTCTCTCTCTCTCTCTCTCTCTTTTTCTCTCTCTTTCTCTCTCTCTCTCTCTCTCTTTCTCTCTCTCTCCCCCCTCTACAGCAGGTCACTACCACAGCTGTGTTTACACACAGAACACTTCTCTACCACTGCACTCTGGCTGCACTGGTGTGTGTTATTAGTAGCTAGACTGAAGCAGTACTACTTCATATATTATGACTGAGTGGGGCCTGTTGTGGATCTAGAGGGGAGTGTAGCTCTAAATAGGCGTACTGTTGGAGAGCGTTGGTTGAATGGACATTGAACTGCATCAAGAGTTAAAAAAAAAGATATTGATTGAATATTGGATGACTTAACTACTTAGCTCTGTGATTGTTCCGGACAAATTTCATAAATGTCAAAACATTTTTGTAAATATCTTATTTTCCTTTTGTAAATATTCTCTTTCTTCTACATGGGCGTCAGTAAACGGTGTGTGACTGGGATACTGGTGACCTTTCTGTCCAGTGTCTGTGGAGGTGGTTCTTGGCTCTGATCTGTGAATCCTCAGGGATCCGAACGATGGTTCTGTGTCTTAGTCTGTTCTGTAGCTGTTTGTTTCTTATAGTATAAAACAACAAAGTCTTGTCTTCTGTCAGTTATGAAGATGGGTATCAACATTACTTTAGGAGTGATTTCAACTGTCACAAACACTTTAATATGATTATGTGGATTTTTCAAGGAACTCAGATTTATGTCAATCTGTAGAACACATTTGACACAAAGTATCTCTTTATCTTACTCCCCACTCTCTCACACTCTCTCTCTCACTCTCTCACACACTCCCTCTCTCACTCACTCTCACACACTCCCTCCCTCTCTCTCACACTCACACACTCTCCCTCCCCCTCTCACTCACACACACTCTCTCTCTCTCTTTCACCCACACACACACACACACACACACACACACACACACTCTCTCTCTCTCTCTCTTTCACCCACACACACACACTCTCTCTCTCTCTCTCTCTCTCTCTGAGTTTCTCCTGGATCCCGACCACACACGTTATTCTACTTGCGTGTTACTGATCCAGAGACACACGGGTCTTCCTTTCCGTTCACATGGTAAACCTACTCACACCTTTGGATTATTTTAATGTATTTTATTCATGACGATAATGTTGTCTGCATCAACCCAGCACTCACCCACCTGCACACTGGCCCTCATGCACCTGATGTCGTAAATCACTGCTCCCTAAATGAGTCTCCCCAGATGTAGCCTGAGACTCCGCCCTGAGAGCATCTTAGCCCCTCCCACACAACCAATGGCACTGCAGGCTTTTGGAAAGCAGTTCAGTGCTCTTGAAGATAATCCACTACATGGCCATGCCAGAAACTAGGCTAGAGTGACCTGCTCACCAGACCGTGGGGGGGGTGCAGGACACACACTCTGTTACCATGGTGGGGGTGCAGGACACACACACTCTCGCAATTGCATGTTCTGAGTTGCCCCATTAATTCAGAACCTCATTTGGCCTTTGGAAAGTGGCTCAAGCACAAATATAGCACTGTGTGAGGAGAGGGATTGCTTTTCAAGTTAAGTATCCTCTGGAGTTGTTTTACGTTGATGACATTTCGGTCCATCTTCTGAACATTCTGAGTGTGTGTGTGTGTCTGTGTGTGTGTGTGTGCGTGTGTGTGTGTATGTGTGTGTGTGTGTGTGTGTGTGTGTGTGTGCATGCACATCATTTGCATCATTTGTTGGCTTTGTAAATAAACATTGTTCCGTTTAAAGATGAGGCGCATTGCTGGCGGTATTCTTGTCTGCTGATGTAAATGAGGACGCTAAGATGGGTGACTCCGGACGGAAAGAATGAGAAGCTGGTGTGTTAAAGTGAGCCCGAGCTAATCTGGGCTTGTAATGGCCAACTACAGGGGACCCCTTCAGTCAGAAACTGTTCACAGAGCCTTATCATCTGTAGGAGACTCACATTCAGTGATGGCTTAGTTACCATGAAAAAGTAATTGTATTACTGATTACTGATTACTCCTTTGAAAAATAACTTAGTTACATTACTGATTACTTGATTTTAAAAGTAACTACATTACTGATTACTCCTTTAAAAAGTAACTTAGTTACGTTACTGATTACTTAATTTTAAAAGTAACTACATTAGATTACAAGTTGCTTTAGTAGTTACATTCAGCAGCAAAATTAGTTTTTCCAATACTCACTTTACTGGAAGTGCATTTTTAACAGTAACAATGTATCTCCTGACATTTAAATAATGTATCTCTTGACATTATGTTTGTGTTGATGTGCGGTATTATTTGTAAATGTACAGCATTTGTAAACGTAAAACAAGCAAACTGTTCAGTCAGACAGCTATTTGTTGTGAAACGAAATGCAATTACAAGTTCAAGCATTTTTAAGTACTTTAGCCAAAATTCCAGCACTTTTCAAAGCTGGAACACAAAGCAACATTAAAATTCGTCAGGTAAATGTTCCTTCCCCTGTTTTTGAGGGGTGTTTCTTTACACTACCACATATCGTTACGGGAGGACACTGCACAGAATGACGTGAACGTGCTCGCGCTCTCACAGGTTCGCGTGCAGCGTGCGGAGTCGAGCGCTATGGTCAGACGCAAAAGTATAACTGAGCCAAGAAGAAAGCAAAAATATATATTTTACTAAGGAAAATTAAAATAGTAACACACAGTTACTTGGATAATGAACTTTAATCTGATTACTGCACTGGAAATAGTAACTCATTATATTACGCGTTACTGAGACATGATGGACATGATGATGTGATGGCAGAGGCGGTCTTTGCATAGAGGCGTGGCTAGGCAACTGCCTTGGGCCCCTCCCACTGCAGGCCACTGTAGGGCCCCCCTGACTAGCTAAATTATTTCTCGCATATTAATGTTGATGGGCCCCCTAGCTAAATTCGCCTTGAGCCCCCAAATTGCTAAGTCCGCCACTGTGTGATGGACATGATGACGTGATGGACGGGCGAGTGCTCAGTGTGATTCAGACCGACACATCTGCCTGCGTTAGACCAGCAGCACATCTGACTGTTGTTTCAGATTAACCTCATCCCACCGGCTGTTTTTACCATGACACGTCAGTCCAGAGCTGAAGATGGGCGGGGACAGCTGAAGATGGGCGAGGACAACAGGCTGATGGACAGAGCACAGGTTGCAGAGGCGGTCTTTGCATAGAGGCGTTGCTAGGCAATTGCCTTGGGCCCCTCCCACTGTAGGGCCCCCTTGTCTAGCTAATGCCAGGTTCACAGTACACGACTTTTCAGTCATCAGGTTTTTGTGCCGTTCGCACTACATGACTGGTCGTGCTGTAATCGCGAGTCTTTCAGTTGTTGTGGCTTTCACACTACATGACTGATCGGCGACGCAGGCTCACGAATTAGACGACAGGGGAATCGCCGACTCATCTGGCTGCCGTCCAAAAACACGAGAACACGAAAATGAAACACTCGCGAGAACCAGCAACACCACGCAGAAGAAAAAAACAATGTACTGTACATGTACTCCACATTTCGGTATTATTTTTACCGTTTAACCACTCCATAGTCCCAAATTGCCAGAATTATTTCATCTCTCCTTTGCAGTGAACATAGATATAATCAATCGCACTATTTCTCCAGTGCTGTCACAATAACTTAAACACAGTGTTGTAGTAAAGTTGTAAGAAAGGTGAGGATTTTGTGTGTTTGCTGGGTTACTGTTTTGAAAGCATTCTTGGAAGTTTTTTACATCCTTCAGAGATATCTTTAGCGGTGCCGCAGTTCTCTCTCCGTCTTCCCATTGGCTGTAGCTAGACACTGCTGTTGACTCAGTCGCCGACTGCTAGCTATTAAACATGCTAGATATTAAACATGCTAGATATTAAACATGCTAGATATCTGCCGGTCGTCTGCGATGAGTCGGCGACTGCTCGGCGAGCGTCTTTCAGCAGTTCACACCACACTGAGCGAGCGACGAGTGATCGCCGATTTGCCTCCGACCAGTTTCTGTCGGCGATCTACAAAAAAACAGTCGGCAACTGAAAAACCAGCCTAAAATCGTGTAGTGTGAACCTGAACTTATTTCTCGCATATTAATGTTGATGGGCCCCCTAGCTAAATTCGTCTTGAGCCCCCAAATTGCTAAGTCCGCCACTGACAGGTTGTGGCCACCAGAGAAATATTTACACATCATTAGCACAGTTTGGAATGTATATGGGATTAACATAATCCCCAATTGTAATCTATTTTAGGGGAAAGAGTTTGAGAGGTTCTTTTGGGTGAGCTCTGGTGTCTGATTGGACGAGCTGTCTAAAGGAGGCCTCCACTGATTGGCTAGCGCTAGGCGAACGTGCCCCTCACCCAGGCCTTGCTCCTCCTCCCCAGTCAGGGCTCTGGTACTCATGATACGTCTGAGAGGGGCTCCATACTGGAGTCTCCTGTTCAGCTGAGTGAGCACAGGTGAGTGAGCACAGGTGAGTGAACACAGGTGAGTGAGCACAGGTGAGTGAACACGGATGAGTGAGCACAGGTGAGTGAACACGGATGAGTGAGCACAGGTGAGTGAGCACAGGTGAGTGAGCACAGGTGAGTGAACACAGGTGAGTGAGCACAGGTGAGTGAACACAGGTGAGTGAGCACAGGTGAGTGAACACAGGGAGATGGGGAAGTATCTTCTCTCATAGCAGCTGGAAGTTCTCCATGTGACTCATGGCTCAGTGCAAAATAATGATAAATCAAAGTCTGTGAGAAGTGATTCTCCAGACATTGTTCCTCCTGATTTGTGTTGTCCTGGATTCTTGGCTTAACTTGTTAGGAATCTCTGGGTGATTAAAAGTAAAGAAAAATAAAAAATGCACAATGTTTTTAATGTATTTAAAATATTGACAAAGAATTTTTATTTTCTTATTTAAATCCACTTTTTCCAGACCTTTGTGATCAAAGAAAACATCCCATAAGTTCATTATTTAGTCCAGAATGTACCTGGTGTTAGTTACGTTCTCCAGGTTGTTTAGACCTCAGGATGTAAGATGTGGCATTTCTCCCACTGCTGTGAATGACGTGGACATGTTGGCAGGCTTGAGAACTCTTGGCTCTGGATCCAAGCTTACATCAAAGGCCACTGGCTCGTCTTGTTGCCGGGTGATGGAGATGGCCACGCCCCTGATGACATGAAGTCTTTCCACCTGGTATATGAGTCTAGAGTTCATGTGGGAGAGATATAGGCAAAGAGAGAGACACACACAGAAAAAAGAACAGGAAAAAGGAAAGACAGATGCATTTTCATAAACAACCCTCAGTATAGTGGGGTCAGTTGGGGGTGTGAGGGACTCAACCCTCAGTATAGTGGGGTCACCTGGTGGTGTGTGGGACACAATGTTGTGTTAAAAAAAACTATACCAAACACTGGCAACATTATTTAAGGTGGTGCGTATAAGGGCAAAATCAGAAATGTTGAGTGACAGCCAAAAGGACCCCAGTATCCCAAGGCTGCTGTTGTAATTAAATCTTCTCATTGTCAAGTCTAGTGAAGTCATCTTTATAGATAAACGTTAAAAAAGTAGTTCATTTTTTTAAATAAATGTGAATTACTTAAAAACATATATTTTTTAAACTTTGTCTTCAAACTTTGTTGTTTTGGGCTTGTATCTAGACCACAGCACAACTGAACAGACCACAAGCAGACATAAGATGTCTCCATTCCCTTCAGCCAACCCCACTACTGGCCAAAGAGGCAGAATTACCCCACTAATTGCTAAATAATAACATAATACCCCCTAATAGCATAATTGCTTTCATGACTACAGGCCTCATTAGTTCATTCGTGGTTGCAAGGTTGACTGTGACTGATAAAATGGGTCTTTTGTAGAGATTTTGACTGAATATCTCCATAGTTAGTGACACAAATGAGAAGGGGTCCTGCTGGCAACGCTGGCTTTCATGTTGTATATGAATTGTGTGTGAGGAAGAAGCTTGTCTGTGTTCTACAGCCAGCATGAAGCTAGCAGCAGATTGACCTCCGAGATGAAAGGAAGGCCAAGATGAAGTTCAGCCCTTCTCATCTCCCCTCCCCTCTTATATTCTCTCTCCTCCTGTTTTCTCTGGTCTCCTCCCCTCTTCTTCTCCTCTCTCCTCCCCTCTTCTCCTCTCTTTCTCATCTTTTGCTATGTATGTATCTACGTGCCCCTTCTGCTGAAATAATGAGGGGTTCTGTAATGTAAATCTATTAGCAAAATGATATTGAATCTGACCAATGAGTTCCACTACAGGGGCGGGGCTATGGCAGCCTGACCAATGGGTTCCACTACAGGGGCGGGGCTATGGCAGCCTGACCAATGAGTTCCACTACAGGGGTGGGGCTATAGCAGCCTGACCCTTCTTGGGATTCTGGGTGACGGGGCAGCAGTATTATTATTAAACATCACTCTGTATGCGCTACGTCTGCCAGCAAAGTCTGGAGTCCTGCGGCGTACACGCCATGGTCATTTTCTCAACTGGAGCCTTTTGCAGCTCCATCTGGCCCCCCAGTCTGCCCACAATCTGCCCGTGATTGGCAGGTCATGACCCTGGAGAACACCCCAGGTCTGTGTGGGCAGATCACCACTGAGTAACATTCATACTTAACATTTACAGTCTGATTGTGAGTGTGAGCACAATACAGAAGTCTCTATCTCTCTCCCCATCTTTCTCCTGCTGGTTCTGTGTATGAGTCTGTGGCTGGCGTGTGGGTCTGTGGCTGGCGTGTGGGTCTGTGGCTGGCGTGTGGGTCTGTATGATATGTCTCTGTATGAGATGTCTCTCTGTATGACATGTCTCTGTATGAGATGTCTCTCTGTATGAGATGTCTCTCTGTATGAGTGTAGATGTCTCTCTGTACGAGTTGTCTCTCTGTATGAGTTGTCTCCCTGTATGAGATGTATCTCTGTATGAGTGTAGATGTTTCTCTGTATGAGATGTTTCCCTGTATGAATTGTCTCTCTGTATGAGATATCTCTGTATGAGATGTCTCTCTGTATGAGTTGTCTCCCTGTATGTCTCTCTGTATGAGTTGTCTTTCTGTATGAGTTGTCTCCCTGTATGAGTTGTCTCTCTGTATGAGTGTAGATGTCTCTCTGTATGAGATGTCTCTCTGTATGAGTTGTCTCTCTGTATGAGATGTCTTGTGCAGATGTTCTTGTGTTAGTGCATGGATGATGTTGTCTTTGTGCTCACTGACCTGTTTTCAGGGGCACAACACGAGCTTCTGTCTCCTCTCAACAGGTAGACCCATTAGCACCTAATGAAATCCCAGGACAGACAGACACACACACACACACACACACACACACACACACACACACACACACACACACACACACACACACACACACACACACACATGCACACACCTACACAGATACATGCCTATACCTACACACATATTCACATAGCTACACACACACATATGGACTGCATGGAAAAACCGTTTAAATCTGCAAAAATACACATCACTGTTTTACACTTTGTTTTCAGTTACCCCCTCTCTCTCTCTCTCTCTCTCTCTCTCTCACTCTGTCTCTGTTTCTTATTCACTCTCTGTCTCTCACTCTTTCATTCTCTGTTTTTCATTTTTCTGATACATGCTGTGTGCATTATCGGGTACTTCATAAATTGCTAATTCACAGAGCCCAAACTCTTACAGCATCCAATGTTTTACAGAGTGGATTTTTTCACTGGCTAACCTAAACCTTGCTGACTGAATTGTGCACAAAAACAAAATCAACATCTATCTAGGAAAACACGACTGTTTTCTCTCTCTCCCTTCTTTTCTTTCTATATTCTATCCTCTCATGGTCCACCTAACCCCAATAATTATCATCACTTTATTATACAGAATTGTTATTATTTGATCTATTATTTGATATTTAAACAAAGTTGTCCTCCAAAGATGGGGGGGGTGGAGGTGGGCCCAAAAAAAAAAAAAAAAAGGAAAACACGACTGTATCTAGGAAAGTGAGTGTGTGAATGTGTGTGTGTGTGTGTGTGTGTGTGTGTGTGTGTGTGTGTATGTGAATGTGTATATGTGTGTGTTCGTGCGTGTATATGTGAATGTGTGTGCGTGTGTGTGTGTGCGTGTGTATGTGTGTGTGTGTGTGAATGTGTGTGTGTGCGTGTGTGTGTGTGAGTGTGTGTGAATGAATGTGTGTGTGTGTGTGTGTATGTGTGTGTGAATGTGTGTGTGTGTGTGTGTGTGTGTGTGTGTGTGTGTGTGTGTATGTGTGTGTGTGTGTGTGTGTGTGTGTGTGTGTGTGAGTGTGTGAGAGTGTGAGTGTGTGTGTGTGTGTGGTGACTGTGTTGTCCCATACAGAGCCGAGTGGGCCTGATCTCAGAGTGTCCGTGGTGTTTCATTTGTAAGTGAACTGATCAGTCCGGCCGTCCTGTACCCCACTGTCCTGTCTCACATCTGAAACATCTCTCCAAACATCTCAACTTAAGGTCATCTGAGATGTGTCAGAAAAGACACCCTCTTGTGTGTGGTTGTTATAGAGCTGTTCACACCACACGAACACCACACACACCATGCGTGTGTATGTGTGTGTCTGCGTGTGTGCGTGTGTATGTAGCAACAATAGCAACAACTGCAAACACACTTTTCCTCTGGTTGCATATGTGTGAGTTTGTGTGCATGTATGTGCACGCATGTATGTATGTGTGTGTATGTGTGTGCGTGTGTGTGCATGTGTGTGTGCGTGTGTGTGTGTGTGTGTGTGTGTGTGTGTGTGTGTGTGTGTGTGTGTGTGTGTGTGTGTTGATGGGGGGTATATTCTAATTGAGATCATATACGTTAGTCTAATACATGTGTCTAAATTGTAGAGTTGAGTTTAGGCCCCTCTAAGCACTAAAGACAACCCATCAAATCCAAGTCATTAGGAACAGGTCCAGATCAATAAACCCAAGCACAGCCTCGAGGCCCTTCCAGACATATAGCATAAACATCGCCTTTGCTTCCTCAGCATCATTCCTGCCCAACACATTTCTACATGGAGACTCAGTTCAGTGGAAACAGTGGGGCTGGTGGCCTCCTGTGGCCCAGTTCAGCACGTCTGATATTTGTGTCTGTCCGGAGTCTTCTCTCGTCTCCGTGTCCGCTGGAAGGTTTTGGCCATGCTGCTTGTTTCCAACGGCGATGCGATTTCAGTGCGGGAGGTGGAAACCTGATCCAGGAGCAGGGCTGCCCACATCCTGTTCAGACAGGAAATGGAGTCCTTGCTGTCCTCGTTGTTGTGCGGTGAAGAGGGAGAACAGACCTGCATATGAGAGAAAAGCAGCACAAATGCAGAACATTGTCTGGGACTTTTGACTATCGTAGTTTAACTTTAACCATCGTAGTTTAGCTTTAACCATCGTAGTTTAGCTTATTTTAACTTGAACTATCTTAAATTATCTTTAGCCATCTTAGATTAGCTTTAACCATCATAGTATAGCTTTAACATCTTAGATTATTTAGCAATCATAGTTTTGCTTTAACTATCTTAGTTTATATTCCATATAACAAGCAATGATTAAAATTCCCTTTGTCACAGAACTCTGTATTTAAAAAAATCATTCCAATCATTTGGATTCTTCCAAATTAGGGTTAAGGAACTACTTGTGTGATCATTAGCAGTGTTTAGTTCAGATTCACAAAGTAAAAGGCTTCCTTCACAAAGTAAAAGTCTTCCTTCAGGACTTTTTTTCAAACTGTCTAGTTTTGCCAATTAGCTCGGGCCAGCAGGTGGAAATCATTTCTGAGATCACCTGGGTGATAAAAAATTATGGCAGGACTTTTGTTTGTGGAACTTTTACATTTCTGCTGAGATGTGGGTTAATTCCATTGTGGGAGCTTAGATCTACACCGGTGTTTCTCAGCTGCTACGAATATGGAAGGCGAACAAACCTCGATCTCAGTTTAAAAAGGCACAGGCTGAAACATCGCATGTATACGTTTTCATTCCAAGGCCACCTGAAACTGGAGCACTGGCTCGTGAAGAAGGCCAATCATTCCTAAACAGTAAACAGTGCTTGTAGGGTGTTCGTAAATCTGAAGAGTGAGCCGTGTGGTAATGCATACCAGTTGGAGTTGTCTTTTATTTCTGCCCCTAAAATGCTGTTATTAAAACCACGTGGCATCATTAATACACATCTGGACTCATGATTAAAAAAAGGACGTCCGTTGTCTTTTTGTAGCAGTTCAAAGGCACAGATTGTTTTGCGATGACAAAAGCTGCAGAAATCAGCAGATGAAGACCAAGGATCCTATCAGGCTCCAAACCCAAAGCCTTGAAGGCATCTGCTGTGAGATGCTGTTGGGTTCATGGGTGTTCTTCTCAGCATGACTTGGAGATTCTCACCCAGATCTGTGTGAGGAACAGTGTTATTTCTGCATTTTTGTGGGTCTGTGGTGCTACAGATGTGTGGTCGCGTTGGGGGATCCAGTGACAAACGGGCTAAGCTGTCCATTTTAGTTCACACTGCTGAAGTCTAAGGTTTCCAATTAAGAAACGGTGTGAGAAGGATTTCAGAGGCTGTGACCACATCCATTTTATCTACTGCGGTTGAAACTGGAATGGGAAACCTAGAATCTGAAAGAGCTCTGTTCAAGTAGAACCTGCCTGTCAAACATCTGAATCAACATGCTTTCAGAGTGTGTGCTGCTCTGTTGTTCGGGACCGTACGTATCGGACTTCTTGTTTCCCTCTCTGGAGTGTGACAGCTGGTCCACACATCAGGGTGGCGTGCACGCCTGCGTTCGCCATCATCCTGCCCTCCTACACACTCAGCTCCTCCGGGGAGGAAGTGGGGTTTCCTCTCTCTCTGTCACCCAGACTTGTGCGCTGGGACCCAGACCCCTTGCTCTCCCCTGCTGTCAGGGGTGGAAGACGCATTACATGTGTCAGAAATGGCCTCTTGGTCAGAAGATCTCGTTTGTTTATCTCTATTTATTTTTTTGTTTGGTGCGTAAGTTGTATAACCGTATGTTCTTGGCTTGGTTTGTCTGTGGTAACTGTGCTTTTGAGGACATTGGCTGAAACCTAAGTCTTGCATTTGCTTCAAGAGACAGTAACACAGAGCTCCTTAAAAAGGAACTGTGTGCTACAAGGTTCCTGAAGCAGCTTTGACTCCATATGGGCTCTGACTCGCCGTGTGTCCATAAAGCCAGTAAGTCAGGGTAGCCCTGACCAGGGTAGAGTAACAAGGTAGAGTAACAGGGTAGAGTAGCACACTCCAACCAAATCATGAAGGTCAGGATTTAAAGGACCTGTTTGAGACCTGTCACCCCATGCTGTGATCTCACACAGTCTCTTTGAAGAACTTGAAGTCTCAAAACAACACAGACATCCCTGTTCCCTTCCCACCTCTACCAGTCAAATGAGTTGTGATTATTGTATAATGGGAGGAGGTGGTGGTGGAAGCCTTTGGCAGATTAGCCAAACCTGAAGGCCTCACACCTATGCAGCTCGATTGGATACAGACTGAAAACAGTCATTAGCAGGTCGTTAAGACGTTAGTTACACACTGAGGAAGACCTTGAACTCCGAGTGTGGACCTGAAGGGCATAGTAGTGGCTAAGGCAATGGCTTCTGGAGCTGGAACCAGACCGCTGACAGCGTTCATCCAAACACAGTTCACGCATCTGTTTCTGTAGCTATCTGAAGAGAATGTATGAATAAGTGAGAAACAGGAGATCTCACACCTGCTCTCCGCGTGAGAGCGCGGATTTCACCATACGTTTTTATTTCAAAAATATTGGCTAGACTATATGACTATACAGACTATATGCTAGACTTGGTTCGCATCGTTTAAAGAGGTTTTTATGTATGGCATCACTGTAAAACGTAATCTGATAGCAGTGTTTCTCAGGTGCCCTCAGGTGTTCTTTCAGATATTTAAATGAGCGGCGCTAGCAGTTAAATCGGTTTCCAAATCGATCCCACCGACGCCCATTTATAATGTGAAAACGCGCACCGACGGATGACACGCCGAGAAGCGGCTCCCGTGACGTCACCGACGGAGAAGCGCCTCCGCTCCCGTGACGTCACTAGACAGCAGGCGCTGAAACGCAACACCGACATCTCGAGACTTGTGCGTCTGCGCTCGCAACGGTGCAAGTCAAGGCACGTGCAGAACCTACCGCCCGCAGCTAGTGTGCAGCACTGGGGCTGTTCAACTACAGAGAACTTCTCCTCTACCAGCACCAAGTCCAGACTCGGAAGGATTCGTTTGACGCGGACTGTTGATAGAATCAAGGTGTTTTGTGGACAAAACTCGCATTTTCCCGTTCGTGGCTTGCTCTTATTAGCAGGAGAGGCGAGTTTAATTAAGCCGCAGAGACGCTGGGGGAGACGCGAGGGGACCTGGAGATCTTGGCTCTATGCAACATGAGTGAGGACTGAGGTGGCAGGCGGTCCCCCCCTGTTCAGTTAGGCTTCCTGCGGCGGTCACTTAGGTCCAGCTCATGAACCGGTATCCTCCAGCGCGGAATTCTGTTTTCACTTAGATCTCTGCTTCTTGGACAAATGCATACAAATGCATTTAGGAGCACAACGGACAAGGAGTGGACACGTTTCTCCCACAGCGAAAACGTGAGTAAAACATTTTATTTGAAAATGTACTGCACGGTGTCGGGAAATAAGATGCGCGGTATGTCGAGTAAAAGCATCAGATCCAGTATGTTCATTTAAGTTTCTCGGGCAGTGTGTTGGACCCTCTCCCTATAGACCACTGACACAGCTCTCACCTAAAACCTGCGCCAGCAACACCAGCCCCTCTAACAGGCGTGAGTGCATCTTGGGTCGGCACCTTTTAATCTCGTCCAGCACGGGTTTGAGCGTTTACTGATTTACTCCGACTCCAGCGGATCACAGCGCTGCTTTAGGAATGTTTTGGTGCGCTATTTATAACCCGGAGTGTATTTTGGCCACGCACGTTTCCCGCACTTAGAAGGGCAGTTGCTTCACTACTATTGTAAATACCCCAACACGAAACTCTGGAGGGATGTTTGACATGTCATGGAATCCCAAAATACTAGGTGTGAGATTTCAAGCAGTGCAATGTATTCAGGTACAGGTCTGTTAAGAATTGCTATAAAAATGTAAATAGTGTCCCACTTGAATTATTGAATTATTTCGGGTCTGCACAATAATTATAAATAATGGGTAATTATGGGTAACGACATTATGGAGAGTAACGCGCGCGCACAGTGGCAACACTTAGTAAAGTAGCAAAAGTTGGAAATTTGCACCGGATGACGAAGCAGCGAGAACTGAACTATTATTCAACACCCCTGTGGTCTTTTAGTGCCGAGCTGGTCTGTTTCACCCAGATACAGAGAGATTAACCCCACCACTCAACAGCGCGAGCGGTTTCATGTTCCGAACAGTCCAATGGTCCGTGGTGGTAGTAGCGGAACCGCTGGCGTTGAAACGCGACCAAACGAAACTACGTGACACTGCAGGTCGGGACGCTGCAGGACCCAGAGCGAAACATTCCTCATAGCTGTGCGTATCTACCGCATATTTGCTAGTGAAATGTGTTCTGATAGGGCAACGCTGGGTTCTGCAGGCCATAGTGTTTATCTTGGACCTTTCTCATTTAATAGTTAGACAAACCTAGATGTTCTGTGCGGTCCGAGGGTAATTTCCAAGAATAACCGATACCCAAAACATCTAGCCTGCTACAAGAGAATGTGTAGGTGATTCAGCCCGGCTTTGAGCTTCAGATTAGAACTAGCTGCAGGAATCAGACCATCTAGATGATGCTGACAGTGATTGAAGTCCCGTTCACAGACAGGAACGTCCCTGTCACACACCACCTGCGAAAATGTTCCACAGAAATATCCAGATACCCAGATCTTCCATTACAGTAGATCACCCTTTTACACTCATGCATTCCTTTTTTAGATGCATAGATTTTGTGCAATATAAATGATGGAGGTAATTGAGGTGAGGTAGTGCTAAGGTAGTATTTATCAGGTAATTGAGTTGAGGTAGTGCTAAGACAGTATTTAACAGGTAATTGAGGTGAGGTAGTACTAAGACAGTGTTTAACAGGTAATTGAGTTGAGGTAGTACTAAGACAGTATTTAACAGGTAATTGAGGTGAGGTAGTGCTAAGGCAGTGTTTAACAGGTAATTGAGGTGAGGTAGTACTAAGACAGTATTTAACAGGTAATTGAGGTGAGGTAGTGCTAAGGCAGTGTTTAACAGGTAATTGAGTTGAGGTAGTGCTAAGACAGTGTTTAACAGGTAATTGAGTTGAGGTAGTGCTAAGACAGTGTTTAACAGGTAATTGAGTTGAGGTAGTGCTAAGACAGTATTTAACAGGTAATTGAGGTGAGGTAGTACTAAGACAGTGTTTAACAGGTAATTGAGTTGAGGTAGTGCTAAGACAGTATTTAACAGGTAATTGAGTTGAGGTAGTACTAAGACAGTGTTTAACAGGTAATTGAGTTGAGGTAGTGCTAAGACAGTATTTAACAGGTAATTGAGGTGAGGTAGTACTAAGACAGTATTTAACAGGTAATTGAGGTGAGGTAGTACTAAGACAGTGTTTAACAGGTAATTGAGGTGAGGTAGTGCTAAGACAGTATTTAACAGGTAATTGAGGTGAGGTAGTACTAAGACAGTGTTTAACAGGTAATTGAGGTGAGGTAGTACTAAGACAGTGTTTAACAGGTAATTGAGTTGAGGTAGTGCTAAGACAGTATTTAACAGGTAATTGAGGTGAGGTAGTACTAAGACAGTGTTTAACAGGTAATTGAGGTGAGGTAGTACTAAGACAGTGTTTAACAGGTAATTGAGTTGAGGTAGTACTAAGACAGTGTTTAACAGGTAATTGAGGTGAGGTAGTGCTAAGGCAGTGTTTAACAGGTAATTGAGGTGAGGTAGTACTAAGACAGTATTTAACAGGTAATTGAGGTGAGGTAGTGCTAAGACAGTGTTTAACAGGTAATTGAGGTGAGGTAGTGCTAAGACAGTGTTTAACAGGTAATTGAGGTGAGGTAGTGCTAAGACAGTGTTTAACAGGTAATTGAGGTGAGGTAGTGCTAAGACAGTGTTTAACAGGTAATTGAGTTGAGGTAGTGCTAAGACAGTGTTTAACAGGTAATTGAGGTGAGGTAGTGCTAAGACAGTATTTAACAGGTAATTGAGGTGAGGTAGTACTAAGACAGTGTTTAACAGGTAATTGAGGTGAGGTAGTACTAAGACAGTGTTTAACAGGTAATTGAGTTGAGGTAGTGCTAAGACAGTGTTTAACAGGTAATTGAGGTGAGGTAGTGCTAAGACAGTATTTAACAGGTAATTGAGGTGAGGTAGTACTAAGACAGTGTTTAACAGGTAATTGAGGTGAGGTAGTACTAAGACAGTGTTTAACAGGTAATTGAGGTGAGGTAGTGCTAAGACAGTGTTTAACAGGTAATTGAGGTGAGGTAGTACTAAGACAGTGTTTAACAGGTAATTGAGTTGAGGTAGTGCTAAGACAGTGTTTAACAGGTAATTGAGGTGAGGTAGTGCTAAGACAGTGTTTAACAGGTAATTGAGGTGAGGTAGTACTAAGACAGTGTTTAACAGGTAATTGAGTTGAGGTAGTGCTAAGACAGTGTTTAACAGGTAATTGAGGTGAGGTAGTGCTAAGACAGTATTTAACAGGTAATTGAGGTGAGGTAGTACTAAGACAGTATTTAACAGGTAATTGAGGTGAGGTAGTGCTAAGACAGTGTTTAACAGGTAATTGAGGTGAGGTAGTGCTAAGACAGTGTTTAACAGGTAATTGAGGTGAGGTAGTACTAAGACAGTGTTTAACAGGTAATTGAGGTGAGGTAGTGCTAAGACAGTGTTTAACAGGTAATTGAGGTGAGGTAGTGCTAAGACAGTATTTAACAGGTAATTGAGGTGAGGTAGTACTAAGACAGTGTTTAACAGGTAATTGAGTTGAGGTAGTGCTAAGACAGTGTTTAACAGGTAATTGAGGTGAGGTAGTGCTAAGACAGTATTTAACAGGTAATTGAGGTGAGGTAGTACTAAGACAGTATTTAACAGGTAATTGAGGTGAGGTAGTGCTAAGACAGTATTTAACAGGTAATTGAGGTGAGGTAGTGCTAAGACAGTATTTAACAGGTAATTGAGGTGAGGTAGTACTAAGACAGTGTTTAACAGGTAATTGAGGTGAGGTAGTACTAAGACAGTGTTTAACAGGTAATTGAGTTGAGGTAGTGCTAAGACAGTGTTTAACAGGTAATTGAGGTGAGGTAGTGCTAAGACAGTGTTTAACAGGTAATTGAGGTGAGGTAGTGCTAAGACAGTGTTTAACAGGTAATTGAGGTGAGGTAGTGAATGCCTCCAGGTCAGTGACTTTGTGGAATGAGTGCACACACATGATGTTGGCTATAAATCTGAGCTCAGGCACCAGACAGACTATGTTCTGCTCAGAAAATCAAAGAGAAAGAGAGAGAGAGAGAGAGAGAGAGAGAGAGAGAGAGAGAGAGAGAGAGAGAGAGAGAGGCAGGCACCAGTAAAACCAGGTGTAGGTTTACTTGCAGACCTGTAGACTCAGTAGATCTCAGTAGATCTCAGTAGATCTTTACTCTGACTTCAGAAGGCCCCTGAAATCTTTGACCTGTTCAAGGTTTAGGCCACAGCTGAAGAATGGACACACACACACACACACACACACACACACACACACACACACACACACACACACACACACACACACACACACACACACACACACACACACACACACACACACAGGGGCAGTCACACTAGCCCTTTGTATTGCTAGATCAGTAGGGGTGTGCCTATGTCTGGACACATAGTGGTCTCCGTGTCAACATCCTCTCCGCAGATGGCATGTCAGGTCAAGGGGAAGGGTAAAATACTTCCAGGTCAAGGGAAAGGGTAAAATAAGTATCAAGGGTCAGTTATATGCTTCCTATTGTAAATACAGTAAAGGAGATTATATGGAGGAAATAAAGCAGCTGTGTTAAATCTTTGTGAAGTCTTTTCCTCTTTCTGTTCTTCACTGTTATTAAAATGCCTCAGTGGTTGGTGTGTTTGTACCATTCATCTTTCTGTGCTTATGAATGGAGGTTTTGGCTACACTGCGGTTACGCCGCACCGTGGTTACACCGCACCGCGTAACCCTGGCAACTGGCTGACTGAGACACTGTCGTCATGCATATAGGCCTGTAAGTCCTTGCTCAGTTTGCTGCTACTGTGATGATGGGTGCCATAAGGCTGACTTTCCCAAAAAACGTCACATCTCAAACGGTTCATTTCAGCGCTGCTTTAACGTGACACTGGCACTTCGATCGCCAAACGGATCCCAAGTGGAGATCTTGCTGTGATCCGCTGGAGATCCCTCTCTGGTATTCCAGCTGCGGAGACTGGATTTGGAATAGACAGCTGTGATCCGCTCCTGTGCCAAACACAGCCTGTCCTGGACCATGTGTGAGGTGTCTTGCTCCGGCCCGTTTGCTCACGTTGTGATCGTGGAGGTTGGGGAGTGGCCCAATGGCCCCGCACTAGGCCCGACCGTGGGCCCACACTAGGCCCAACCGTGGGCCCTGGCTCTCAGGTGGTGCACTGCGGCTTCTGCAGGTCCTGGCGAGGTGGAACAGTACAGCTGACTGGAGTCTCTGCTTCTCCACACAAGAATACCCCTGAATACCTACCCTCACATGGCAGCAACTCAATGGATTTAGGCATGTATGTAGACATGGCCAAGACGATCTGCTCAAACCGAGCATCAGAATGGGGAAGAAAGGTGATTTAAGTGACTCTGAACGTGGTATGGTTGTTGGTGGCAGACAGGCTGATCTAAGTATTTCAGAAACTTTTGATCTACTGGGATTTTCATGCCCAACCATCTCTAGGGTTTACAAAGAATGGTCCGAAAACGAGAAAATATCCAATGAGTGGCAGTTCTGTGAGCGCAAATGCCTTGTTGAGGTCAGAGATGAATGGTCAGATTGGTTCGAGCTGATAGAATGGCAACAGCAACTCAAATAACCAGTCGTTACAACCGAGGCATGCAGAAGACCATATCTGAACGCACAACACGTCGAACCTTGAGGCGGATAGGCTACAGTAGCAGAAGACCACACTGGGTGTCACTCCTGTCAGCTAAGAACAGGAAACTGAGGCTACAATTCACACAGGCTCACCAAAATTGGAAAAAGAAGATTGGAAAAACATTGTCTGGTCTGATGAGACTCGATTTCTGCTGCGACATTCGGATGGCAGGGTTAGAATTTGGCGTCAACAACATGAAAGCATGGATCCATCCTGCCTTGTATCAACAGTTCATCCTGGTGGTGGTGGTGCAATGGTGTGGGGGATATTTTCCTGGCACACTTTGGGCCCATTAGTACCAATTGAGCATCGTGTCAACACCACAGCCTACCTGAGTATTGTTGTTGACCATGTCCATCCCTTTATGAACACAGTGTACTCATCTTCTGATGGCTACTTCCAGCAGGATAACATGCCATGTCATAAAGCACGAGTCATCTCAGACTGGTTTCTGTACTTGAATGGCCTCCACAGTCACCAGATCTCAGTCCAACAGAGCACCTTTGGGATGTGGTGGAACGGGAGATTCACATCATGGATGTGCAGCTGACAAATCTGCAGCAACTGTGTGATGTTATCATGTCAATATGGACCAGACTCTCTGAGGAATGTTTCCAGTACCTTGTTGAATCTGCCACGAAGGATTAAGGCAGTTCTGAAGGCAAAAGGTGGTCCAACCTGGTACTAGCAAGGTGTACCTAATAAAGGTATAAACAAGGTGGGCCTAATAAGGTGGCCAGTGAGTGTAATTTCAATTCCAATTTTCTCCATAAAGTTTCCAAATGCACTGTAGTGTTTTGGAATCTTAACTGTATTTTTGTGTTAGTTGTGTGTTATCCTGTTAGTGGTGGGCTACATTTGATTCAGTACACTGTAATATTCAGTAGCAGAAAAGTGGTTTGGGTTGCTCAGAAATTGAAGTGTAGAAAGTGTGTGTGAGTGTGTGTGTGAGTGTGTGTGTGTGTGTGTGTGTGGTTTGGTTTGTTTTGGCCCTGCTGAAGGAATGTCACACCAGTGTCTTGAGGAGAGGCAAGTGACACGACT
>NW_027506918.1:72500-97500 GCF_052324685.1 Brachyhypopomus gauderio | reverse complement strand
AGAGAGAGAATGAGGGAGAGGTGATGAGGGGTGGGGTGATGGGTGGAGCTCCAACTTGGTGTTTGGAGATGAGCTGAGTGAAAGTGCTCTGTTCACTTCAAACATGGGTGGACCAACATATAGATACTCAGACTATACTGTAGAATAACTTCTAAACTTCAGTTTTAAAAAATGGAACTGTAATCTACAATGAGACAAATGTATACACTCATTTCACAATGAAAGATGGAACTTTCACTCTGTCAATTCATCCTATGTCTGCCCTAAGGGCTGTTCCATTAACACTACGTCTCCCCTAAGGGCTGTTCCATTAAGGGCTGTTCCACTAACCCTACGTCTCCCCTAAGGGCTGTTCCATTCACACTGTATCTCCACTAATTGTAAGTGGCTTTTACAAAAGGCTGTATGGTTGCTTGGTTCCACTTTAATGGTTTTCATGTCTGTGGTGTCGCGGTTCCTGAACAGTTATTGGTTGTTCCATTCTCAGCGTCCTCGTGTGGGTCCCGTCTGGAGTTCCTGATGTATTGAAGTTTGAGTGGTGGATGCCCAAGGCCATGTTGTCTGGATTTAAAAGCACGGTGACTTAACTCGGGCAGAGTGCAGGCTTCTGACAGCAGAATATACCAACCAGTGCTGGATCTAAACCGAGAGACGGAGGAGTAAACACAGATGGGGAAGAGGAGGGGGCAGGACTGTAAAAGCCTGCTGTAGGTCTCCTGGCAGACGTGGGTCGTGTAGACGGAGTAAATCTTTACACAGGCTTGGAAAAGACCCTCCAGGCTCTGGGAGCAGATCAAGGTGGGGATCCCTCTGTCTGAAGAAGGCTGGTCCTCTGAACTCCAGTAACTCCACCACGGTGTTCACCACGGGTCTTCTGCAGAGCGGCCCCAGCAGTAGGGTTCAGACGGCCAGCCCTGCTGGGTGATGGACATGTGACATGTGACATGGTGTAATAGAGGAGATTGGGCAGATGGGGGTGTGTTGTAATTAGTCCCTTAAACACAGGGGTGGGGAGTCTTAGGAGGGCCAGACCTCGGTCAGTAACCGATGGTGGAAAACTTGACTGGAGAAGAAGAGACACGGGATGCAGTGTGTTTATTCCAGAAGTGAGTAAGCACAGACCGTGTTTGTCATCGGTCGCTGCCAAATCGTTAAAACAGTGTGACTTCCCCTTCAGAACAAGAAAGAACAGGGAAGAGAGAGGGGTACCGGGTGAGATATGTGTCCAGGGGAACCCGTGTGTCTGGATTTGTAATGAAAATGCCGCGGTCTGCTGCCGGACCCGTGGGATCCGCCTCTAACACACTCAAGCTGTTCCACAGCGTCACACTTCCTGTCTGTGTGGAGTACAGGGCGACCCATTCTGCAGACACGCTGCCCACACCTAGACCCACACTTACCAGGCGGGCCAAACTGACATAGGACCAGGTCTACCCAGCCGTACAATACTGTTTAGTAGAGTATAAATTCATTTGTCTGATCCAAGATCAGTATTGAACTACAGTTCAGCTCCATACTCCTACAAACTGATTAGAGCTGCATATAATTTGTGAATATATTAACCTGCTATATTGTGCAAATGAGGACAGATATTTACATCAACAATCAATGCATATGACTGTAAGCAATACGTTACTGCATGCAGTAACTTAAAGATATTATAGAGACATCAAGTATGTAGAGACTCAGGATGGAATAATGATGAAGGTTGTGTTGGAGAAGGTCAGGCACTGAATCTAGATGTCAACGTGGGACTCCACACCTGTGACCTCTGACCTCTCGGAGACTCTCCTTTACCCCTCACCTTCAGGAAGTGTTTACCATCTCAACACTTTCTGCTGGTCCTTCCATCTGAAGGTTCCACATGGAGCTGGTTGAGTTTATTGGCGTGGATGAAGCTCGGCCTTTGAAATCTCCCAGCCCCGTTCGGCGAGTGAGACATCTGCTGAGATGTGCGGAGGGCAGACTTGTGATTGGCCGGTTCTGCACAGTCCGCTCACCACTCATTGGCTCCTGTTGTCTGACACTGCACAGTTCTCCATCAGCTTCACGCTGACCTTTGACCCAGAATGCGGAGAAGGGAATCTTGGGTTGTGTAAGGTCTATGCCCCTGTACTACAGACTGTTTTGCTACAGTCCTGTTTGATGTGTTGAACCCATACGTTGTATAAACATCATAAAAATTTTATCGTATGACATTGTTCTATAATTTATACATAATTGGGCACACTGCTTGGTAGACTGCTTCTATTTGTGATGTATTTATCTGTCAAATGACTGGATTGGTAATTGGCTCATGTGAATATCCGTGGACTGCTTGTCTGGTGCTGGTTCTGGTCCTGTTCCTTAATTCTTTGTGGTTTTGGTGTTATGGAGTCTGGCGCTGGGTCACGTATGACCCGTGCTGTTTGACTGCCGTCTGGTTCCTGGGCTTCCCCGTATACGAGAACGTAGCTGCAGTCAGACTGGAGGATTAAGGCAAAGGCTCAGGACCTTATTCATTAACACTTGGCTTGTCTCAGTTCTGCAGCCTGATTGTGAGAAGCCTGACACAGCTTGTGTGAGTGGGAGGGCAGTTTCTGGGTCACGTTAGTTAGATGATAACAGATGGTAGAGACGAAACCCACAGAGCAGCTCTCCTGCTCCAAGACTGTTTTGTTAAATCGGTCCTTGAAGTAACTTACCACCCCCATCATCTCTCCACATTTCTTCATCTGGACCACAGCTGTTCCTAATGGTTGCATGCAAGGGCTCGTGGGTAAACTGTGATGTCAGCACAACAGATACTAAAGCACACTGAGAGAAACTACTGCCAAAAAGACAAGGGTTATTTACGCAACACACAATTGAACTAATGCTGAAAGCTTTCACAGTACCTGCAGTTAATATTTTCTCCAGTAAGTGGTTCAGCAGAGATCAAGTACCTGTTCAACGTTTTGAGTGTCTCACGTTCTTTCACTCTTGTTGTCTCAGGTGTAGATGTGTTACTCCAGCTGGGCCTGTCTGGCCTCCGAGACACCACCCTCTCCTCCTGGATCATCCCTTCTTCTGCCTCCACCCGTGGTGTTCCCGCCATCTCCTCTCCCTCGGTTCCCCCGCCCGGGGTGGGTGTGACTCTGGGCCGCGACGCCCTCATTGATGCCCCAGCGGAGGGTCTCCTCCCTGCAGGCATAGAGGAGGAGTTCTCCATCATCGTGAGCCTTCGCTCGCGGCAGGCCGGCCACGCCTTCGTGTTCAGCGTGCGGGACGATGCCGAGCGGCTGCGTTTCGGCCTGCAGCTGCTGCCCGGCCGGGTGGTGGTCTCCACGGGCGACGGGGCGTCGGTCTACTTCCCCTACGAGGCTCGGGACGGACGCTGGCACTCCTTCGGCGTGGCGGTGCGCCCGCGCTCCGTGTCCTTCTACGGCCAGTGCGGGGCGCTGCGCTACAGCGAGGAGACGCTGAGCAGGCGGTGGGCGGCGGGCGTGGGGGGCCGCGTGGCCGTGGGCCGGATCAGCACCAGGGCGGCCCAGTTCGAGGGCTCTCTGTGTCAGCTGGAGATATATCCGTCGGCGCAGGTCGCTGCACAGTACTGCGACCTCCTGAGGAAGCACTGCAGACTGGCGGACACGTTCCGATCGGCCTCGTCTGCCACCGCCAGCCCAACACGCCCCTCCTCAGCGTCCCCGTCTTCTGCGTCCCCTGGGACTGCCACGGTTGCCTCTCCTACCCCCTCACAACTGCACACGTCCATCCCAGCTGCCCTTTCTGTCAAGGTCACCAGCCCAGCTCTCAGGAATCCTTTAGGGCAGTTTCTACCTACGAGTGGTTCCGTTCGGTCTGGGTCGAGCCCCCGTGCCACTAATCCTGCCGGGTCTCCACCAAGCCCCGTCAACCCAGTGCTCTCACCGGATCTCACCCCATGGACCAGCGCCAGAGGTCTTCAACATGAGGGCGGACCCGGAGGAGAGAACAACACAGTGGACCGGCTAGCAAGGCCGCGGGCCACGCGAGCCACCCCGGACCTGATCTCTCCAAACAGCCCGAACGGCCCGGCAAAGTCCCCGAACGGCAGGGGCAACGCTCAATCCAGCAACAGCCTGATGGAGACCCAACCGAAGGTCAACGGTGCCACCTTGTACAGGCAACAGCAGGACCACGACCAGCCAGAGAGACTCCAGGAGGATGTCGGTGGTCAGACTTATGACCCAGGGGACTCGGAGCCGTACGGATATGATTACGGGTTTGAGGAAGGAGAATATTTCTTTGACTACGAATCCTTTGATGGTCTGAAAGGGGACCCAGGCCCTTCGGTGAGTGTCTCGGCCTTCATCTGATATCTCATGTGCTAAAGTTTGTTTAAACCATGTTGAGGCACGTTGTCGCAGAGGTTTGCATGAGAAATTAGCCAGTTTCTAGCACAGAAGTATTAAAGCTAATTTATTGCCTTTGGAGGGTCTTTGTGAGCGTTCTGTGATCTGGCTGTGTTTCTGAGAGCACCCCTGAGTGGCTGAGACAGGAGAGGGGGAATATGCTCCCACATTAGGCCTCATTAATGAAGCAAAGCCAGCTTGTCTGAACACACGTCCCTTCAGCTTCTAGAGTTGCAGGTGGCTGAAACAACCCAATTTCCTTCTGAACAAGCTGCCAGTGCCTTGTGCTTTGACATGAGCAAGAAGGATTGATTTGTATTCATATATAAATGGAATATTGCCTAGGGTAATGGAAAAACATGTAACACTGTACTAATCAGGGGAGGTGAAACTTTATGATCAGAATTAGGGATTGAAAGTCAGTTTTCTTTAAAATAGGTGAAGTGAACAAAAACCCAGAAAAAAAACTTATAAAAGTGAAAATAGTTTCTTCTTCTTTCTTGCTCTAATGTGCAATAAGATATTTTCTTTTTTCCTTTATGTGCGATGAAGAAAGTAAACAGAGGCGTGATTGAAACACTGTGTTATCAGTGGTGTTGTTTGGCTTACATTCTGGTCCTTGTGGACTGTTTGGTCAGTAGCTGGATCCCAGAACAGACACTGCTGTGTGCTGTGATGCAGGCTGCATAACCGCTACATCCCAAAGGCCCCGCAAAAGGAACACGGAGATGAAGACGCAGGAAAGACTTAGAAGGCATTGAAGAATACGTGATAACCCAGGGGCGGTGTTGAGATGATAACACAGGGGCGGTGTTGAGATGATAACACAGGGGCGGTGTTGAGATGAGAACACAGGGGCGGTGTTGAGATGATAACAGAGGAGGTGTTGAGATGATAACACAGGGGTGGTGTTGAGATGATAACACAGGGGAGGTGTTGAGAACACAGGGGCGGTGTTGAGATGATAACACAGGGGAGGTGTTGAGATGATAACACAGGGGCGGTGTTGAGATGATAACACAGGGGAGGTGTTGAGAGGATAACACAGGGGAGGTGTTGAGATGAGAACACAGGGGAGGTGTTGAGATGATAACACAGGGGCGGTGTTGAGATGAGAACACAGGGGAGGTGTTGAGATAATAACACAGGGGAGGTGTTGAGACGATAACACAGGGGCGGTGTTGAGATGATAACACAGAGGAGGTGTTGAGATGATAACACAGGGGAGGTGTTGAGATGATAACACAGAGGAGGTGTTGAGACGATAACACAGGGACGGTGTTGAGATGATAACACAGGGGAGGTGTTGAGATGATAACACAGGGACGGTGTTGAGATGATAACACAGGGGAGGTGTTGAGATGATAACACAGGGGCGGTGTTGAGATGATAACACAGGGGAGGTGTTGAGATGACAACACAGGGGAGGTGTTGAGATGATAACACAGGGACGGTGTTGAGATGAGAACACAGGGGCGGTGTTGAGATGATAACACAGGGGCGGTGTTGAGATGAGAACACAGGGGCGGTGTTGAGATGATAACACAGAGGAGGTGTTGAGATGATAACACAGGGGTGGTGTTGAGATGATAACACAGGGGAGGTGTTGAGAACACAGGGGCGGTGTTGAGATGATAACACAGGGGAGGTGTTGAGATGATAACACAGGGGCGGTGTTGAGATGATAACACAGGGGAGGTGTTGAGAGGATAACACAGGGGAGGTGTTGAGATGAGAACACAGGGGAGGTGTTGAGATGATAACACAGGGGTGGTGTTGAGATGAGAACACAGGGGAGGTGTTGAGATGATAACACAGGGGCGGTGTTGAGATGATAACACAGGGGAGGTGTTGAGATGATAACACAGAGGAGGTGTTGAGACGATAACACAGGGACGGTGTTGAGACGATAACACAGGGGAGGTGTTGAGATGATAACACAGGGACGGTGTTGAGATGATAACACAGGGGAGGTGTTGAGATGATAACACAGGGGAGGTGTTGAGATGATAACACAGGGGCGGTGTTGAGATGATAACACAGGGGAGGTGTTGAGATGACAACACAGGGGAGGTGTTGAGATGATAACACAGGGACGGTGTTGAGATGATAACACAGGGGAGGTGTTGAGATGATAACACAGGGGAGGTGTTGAGAACACAGGGGCGGTGTTGAGATGATAACACAGGGGAGGTGTTGAGATGATAACACAGGGGAGGTGTTGAGATGATAACACAGGGGAGGTGTTGAGAACACAGGGGAGGTGTTGAGATGATAACACAGGGGAGGTGTTGAGATGATAATACAGGGACGGTGTTGAGATGATAACACAGGAGAGGTGTTGAGATGATAACACAGGGGAGGTGTTGAGATGATAACACAGGGGAGGTGTTGAGAACACAGGGGTGGTGTTGAGATGATAACACAGGGGAGGTGTTGAGATGATAACACAGGAGGTGTTGAGATGACAACACAGGGGAGGTGTTGAGATGACAACACAGGGGAGGTGTTGAGATGACAACACAGGGGCGGTGTTGAGATGATAACACAGGGGAGGTGTTGAGATGATAACACAGGGGCGGTGTTGAGATGACAACACAGGGGCGGTGTTGAGATGACAACACAGGGACGGTGTTGAGATGACAACACAGGGACGGTGTTGAGATGACAACACAGGGGAGGTGTTGAGATGATAACACAGGGGAGGTGTTGAGATGATAACACAGGGGTGGTGTTGAGATGATAACACAGGGGAGGTGTTGAGAACACAGGTATGGTGTTGAGATGACAACACAGGGGAGGTGTTGAGATGATAACACAGGGGCGGTGTTGAGATGATAACACAGGGGAAGTGTTGAGATGATAACACAGGGGTGGTGTTGAGATGACAACACAGGGGAGGTGTTGAGATGACAACACAGGGACGGTGTTGAGATGACAACACAGGGACGGTGTTGAGATGACAACACAGGGGAGGTGTTGAGATGATAACACAGGGGAGGTGTTGAGATGATAACACAGGGGTGGTGTTGAGATGATAACACAGGGGAGGTGTTGAGAACACAGGTATGGTGTTGAGATGACAACACAGGGGAGGTGTTGAGATGATAACACAGGGGCGGTGTTGAGATGATAACACAGGGGAGGTGTTGAGATGATAACACAGGGACGGTGTTGAGATGATAACACAGGGGAGGTGTTGAGACGATAACACAGGGGAGGTGCTGAGATGACAACACAGGGGAGGTGTTGAGATTATAACACAGGGGAGGTGCTGAGATGATAACACAGGGGAGGTGTTGAGATGATAACACAGGGACGGTGTTGATATGATAACACAGGGGAGGTGTTGAGATGATAACACAGGGGAGGTGTTGAGATGAGAACACAGGGGAGGTGTTGAGATGAGAACACAGGGGAGGTGTTGAGATGAGAACACAGGGGAGGTGTTGAGATGATAACACAGGGGAGGTGTTGAGATGAGAACACAGGGACGGTGTTGAGATGATAACACAGGGGAGGTGTTGAGATGAGAACACAGGGGAGGTGTTGAGATGATAACACAGGGGCGGTGTTGAGATGATAACACAGGGGCGGTGTTGAGATGATAACACAGGGGAGGTGTTGAGATGACAACACAGGGGAGGTGTTGAGATGATAACACAGGGACGGTGTTGAGATGAGAACACAGGGGCGGTGTTGAGATGATAACACAGGGGCGGTGTTGAGATGATAACACAGGGACGGTGTTGAGATGATAACACAGGGGAGGTGTTGAGATGATAACACAGGGGAGGTGTTGAGATGATAACACAGGGGCGGTGTTGAGATGATAACACAGGGGAGGTGTTGAGATGACAACACAGGGGAGGTGTTGAGATGATAACACAGGGACGGTGTTGAGATGAGAACACAGGGGCGGTGTTGAGATGATAACACAGGGGCGGTGTTGAGATGAGAACACAGGGGCGGTGTTGAGATGATAACACAGAGGAGGTGTTGAGATGATAACACAGGGGTGGTGTTGAGATGATAACACAGGGGAGGTGTTGAGAACACAGGGGCGGTGTTGAGATGATAACACAGGGGAGGTGTTGAGATGATAACACAGGGGCGGTGTTGAGATGATAACACAGGGGAGGTGTTGAGAGGATAACACAGGGGAGGTGTTGAGATGAGAACACAGGGGAGGTGTTGAGATGATAACACAGGGGTGGTGTTGAGATGAGAACACAGGGGAGGTGTTGAGATGATAACACAGGGGCGGTGTTGAGATGATAACACAGGGGAGGTGTTGAGATGATAACACAGAGGAGGTGTTGAGACGATAACACAGGGACGGTGTTGAGACGATAACACAGGGGAGGTGTTGAGATGATAACACAGGGACGGTGTTGAGATGATAACACAGGGGAGGTGTTGAGATGATAACACAGGGGAGGTGTTGAGATGATAACACAGGGGCGGTGTTGAGATGATAACACAGGGGAGGTGTTGAGATGACAACACAGGGGAGGTGTTGAGATGATAACACAGGGACGGTGTTGAGATGATAACACAGGGGAGGTGTTGAGATGATAACACAGGGGAGGTGTTGAGAACACAGGGGCGGTGTTGTGATGATAACACAGGGGAGGTGTTGAGATGATAACACAGGGGAGGTGTTGAGATGATAACACAGGGGAGGTGTTGAGAACACAGGGGAGGTGTTGAGATGATAACACAGGGGAGGTGTTGAGATGATAATACAGGGACGGTGTTGAGATGATAACACAGGAGAGGTGTTGAGATGATAACACAGGGGAGGTGTTGAGATGATAACACAGGGGAGGTGTTGAGAACACAGGGGTGGTGTTGAGATGATAACACAGGGGAGGTGTTGAGATGATAACACAGGAGGTGTTGAGATGACAACACAGGGGAGGTGTTGAGATGACAACACAGGGGAGGTGTTGAGATGACAACACAGGGGCGGTGTTGAGATGATAACACAGGGGAGGTGTTGAGATGATAACACAGGGGCGGTGTTGAGATGACAACACAGGGGCGGTGTTGAGATGACAACACAGGGACGGTGTTGAGATGACAACACAGGGACGGTGTTGAGATGACAACACAGGGGAGGTGTTGAGATGATAACACAGGGGAGGTGTTGAGATGATAACACAGGGGTGGTGTTGAGATGATAACACAGGGGAGGTGTTGAGAACACAGGTATGGTGTTGAGATGACAACACAGGGGAGGTGTTGAGATGATAACACAGGGGCGGTGTTGAGATGATAACACAGGGGAAGTGTTGAGATGATAACACAGGGGTGGTGTTGAGATGACAACACAGGGGAGGTGTTGAGATGACAACACAGGGACGGTGTTGAGATGACAACACAGGGACGGTGTTGAGATGACAACACAGGGGAGGTGTTGAGATGATAACACAGGGGAGGTGTTGAGATGATAACACAGGGGTGGTGTTGAGATGATAACACAGGGGAGGTGTTGAGAACACAGGTATGGTGTTGAGATGACAACACAGGGGAGGTGTTGAGATGATAACACAGGGGCGGTGTTGAGATGATAACACAGGGGAGGTGTTGAGATGATAACACAGGGACGGTGTTGAGATGATAACACAGGGGAGGTGTTGAGACGATAACACAGGGGAGGTGCTGAGATGACAACACAGGGGAGGTGTTGAGATTATAACACAGGGGAGGTGCTGAGATGATAACACAGGGGAGGTGTTGAGATGATAACACAGGGACGGTGTTGATATGATAACACAGGGGAGGTGTTGAGATGATAACACAGGGGAGGTGTTGAGATGAGAACACAGGGGAGGTGTTGAGATGAGAACACAGGGGAGGTGTTGAGATGAGAACACAGGGGAGGTGTTGAGATGATAACACAGGGGAGGTGTTGAGATGAGAACACAGGGACGGTGTTGAGATGATAACACAGGGGAGGTGTTGAGATGAGAACACAGGGGAGGTGTTGAGATGATAACACAGGGGCGGTGTTGAGATGATAACACAGGGGCGGTGTTGAGATGATAACACAGGGGAGGTGTTGAGATGATAACACAGAGGAGGTGTTGAGATGATAACACAGGGGTGGTGTTGAGATGATAACACAGGGGAGGTGTTGAGAACACAGGGGCGGTGTTGAGATGATAACACAGGGGCGGTGTTGAGATGAGAACACAGGGGCGGTGTTGAGATGATAACACAGAGGAGGTGTTGAGATGATAACACAGGGGTGGTGTTGAGATGATAACACAGGGGAGGTGTTGAGAACACAGGGGCGGTGTTGAGATGATAACACAGGGGAGGTGTTGAGATGATAACACAGGGGCGGTGTTGAGATGATAACACAGGGGAGGTGTTGAGAGGATAACACAGGGGAGGTGTTGAGATGAGAACACAGGGGAGGTGTTGAGATGATAACACAGGGGTGGTGTTGAGATGAGAACACAGGGGAGGTGTTGAGATGATAACACAGGGGCGGTGTTGAGATGATAACACAGGGACGGTGTTGAGATGATAACACAGGGGAGGTGTTGAGACGATAACACAGGGGAGGTGCTGAGATGACAACACAGGGGAGGTGTTGAGATTATAACACAGGGGAGGTGCTGAGATGATAACACAGGGGAGGTGTTGAGATGATAACACAGGGACGGTGTTGATATGATAACACAGGGGAGGTGTTGAGATGATAACACAGGGGAGGTGTTGAGATGAGAACACAGGGGAGGTGTTGAGATGAGAACACAGGGGAGGTGTTGAGATGAGAACACAGGGGAGGTGTTGAGATGATAACACAGGGGAGGTGTTGAGATGAGAACACAGGGACGGTGTTGAGATGATAACACAGGGGAGGTGTTGAGATGAGAACACAGGGGAGGTGTTGAGATGATAACACAGGGGCGGTGTTGAGATGATAACACAGGGGCGGTGTTGAGATGATAACACAGGGGAGGTGTTGAGATGACAACACAGGGGAGGTGTTGAGATGATAACACAGGGACGGTGTTGAGATGAGAACACAGGGGCGGTGTTGAGATGATAACACAGGGGCGGTGTTGAGATGAGAACACAGGGGCGGTGTTGAGATGATAACACAGAGGAGGTGTTGAGATGATAACACAGGGGTGGTGTTGAGATGATAACACAGGGGAGGTGTTGAGAACACAGGGGCGGTGTTGAGATGATAACACAGGGGAGGTGTTGAGATGATAACACAGGGGCGGTGTTGAGATGATAACACAGGGGAGGTGTTGAGAGGATAACACAGGGGAGGTGTTGAGATGAGAACACAGGGGAGGTGTTGAGATGATAACACAGGGGTGGTGTTGAGATGAGAACACAGGGGAGGTGTTGAGATGATAACACAGGGGCGGTGTTGAGATGATAACACAGGGGAGGTGTTGAGATGATAACACAGAGGAGGTGTTGAGACGATAACACAGGGACGGTGTTGAGACGATAACACAGGGGAGGTGTTGAGATGATAACACAGGGACGGTGTTGAGATGATAACACAGGGGAGGTGTTGAGATGATAACACAGGGGAGGTGTTGAGATGATAACACAGGGGCGGTGTTGAGATGATAACACAGGGGAGGTGTTGAGATGACAACACAGGGGAGGTGTTGAGATGATAACACAGGGACGGTGTTGAGATGATAACACAGGGGAGGTGTTGAGATGATAACACAGGGGAGGTGTTGAGAACACAGGGGCGGTGTTGAGATGATAACACAGGGGAGGTGTTGAGATGATAACACAGGGGAGGTGTTGAGATGATAACACAGGGGAGGTGTTGAGAACACAGGGGAGGTGTTGAGATGATAACACAGGGGAGGTGTTGAGATGATAATACAGGGACGGTGTTGAGATGATAACACAGGAGAGGTGTTGAGATGATAACACAGGGGAGGTGTTGAGATGATAACACAGGGGAGGTGTTGAGAACACAGGGGTGGTGTTGAGATGATAACACAGGGGAGGTGTTGAGATGATAACACAGGAGGTGTTGAGATGACAACACAGGGGAGGTGTTGAGATGACAACACAGGGGAGGTGTTGAGATGACAACACAGGGGCGGTGTTGAGATGATAACACAGGGGAGGTGTTGAGATGATAACACAGGGGCGGTGTTGAGATGACAACACAGGGGCGGTGTTGAGATGACAACACAGGGACGGTGTTGAGATGACAACACAGGGACGGTGTTGAGATGACAACACAGGGGAGGTGTTGAGATGATAACACAGGGGAGGTGTTGAGATGATAACACAGGGGTGGTGTTGAGATGATAACACAGGGGAGGTGTTGAGAACACAGGTATGGTGTTGAGATGACAACACAGGGGAGGTGTTGAGATGATAACACAGGGGCGGTGTTGAGATGATAACACAGGGGAAGTGTTGAGATGATAACACAGGGGTGGTGTTGAGATGACAACACAGGGGAGGTGTTGAGATGACAACACAGGGACGGTGTTGAGATGACAACACAGGGACGGTGTTGAGATGACAACACAGGGGAGGTGTTGAGATGATAACACAGGGGAGGTGTTGAGAACACAGGTATGGTGTTGAGATGACAACACAGGGGAGGTGTTGAGATGATAACACAGGGGCGGTGTTGAGATGATAACACAGGGGAGGTGTTGAGATGATAACACAGGGACGGTGTTGAGATGATAACACAGGGGAGGTGTTGAGACGATAACACAGGGGAGGTGCTGAGATGACAACACAGGGGAGGTGTTGAGATTATAACACAGGGGAGGTGCTGAGATGATAACACAGGGGAGGTGTTGAGATGATAACACAGGGACGGTGTTGAGATGATAACACAGGGGAGGTGTTGAGATGATAACACAGGGGAGGTGTTGAGATGAGAACACAGGGGAGGTGTTGAGATGATAACACAGTGGAGGTGTTGAGATGAGAACACGGGAGGTGTTGAGATGATAACACAGGGGAGGTGTTGAGATGAGAACACAGGGACGGTGTTGAGATGATAACACAGGGGAGGTGTTGAGATGAGAACACAGGGGAGGTGTTGAGATGATAACACAGGGGAGGTGTTGAGATGAGAACACAGGGGAGGTGTTGAGATGATAACACAGGGAAGGTGTTGAGATGATAACACAGAGGAGGTGTTGAGATGATAACACTGGGGAGGTGTTGAGATGACAACACAGGGGAGGTGTTGAGATGATAACACAGGGACGGTGTTGAGATGATAACACAGGGGAGGTGTTGAGATGATAACACAGGGGAGGTGTTGAGAACACAGGGGCGGTGTTGAGATGATAACACAGGGGAAGTGTTGAGATGATAACACAGGGGTGGTGTTGAGATGACAACACAGGGGAGGTGTTGAGATGACAACACAGGGACGGTGTTGAGATGACAACACAGGGGAGGTGTTGAGATGATAACACAGGGGAGGTGTTGAGATGATAACACAGGGGTGGTGTTGAGATGATAACACAGGGGAGGTGTTGAGAACACAGGTATGGTGTTGAGATGACAACACAGGGGAGGTGTTGAGATGATAACACAGGGGCGGTGTTGAGATGATAACACAGGGGAGGTGTTGAGATGAGAACACAGGGGAGGTGTTGAGATGATAACACAGGGGAGGTGTTGAGATGATAACACAGGGACGGTGTTGAGATGATAACACAGGGGAGGTGTTGAGATGATAACACAGGGGAGGTGTTGAGATGAGAACACAGGGGAGGTGTTGAGATGAGAACACAGGGGAGGTGTTGAGATGATAACACAGGGGAGGTGTTGAGATGAGAACACAGGGGAGGTGTTGAGATGATAACACAAGGGAGGTGTTGAGATGATAACACAGGGACGGTGTTGAGATGACAACACAGGGGAGGTGTTGAGATGATAACACAGGGGAGGTGTTGAGATGATAACACAGGGGTGGTGTTGAGATGATAACACAGGGGAGGTGTTGAGAACACAGGTATGGTGTTGAGATGACAACACAGGGGAGGTGTTGAGATGATAACACAGGGGCGGTGTTGAGATGATAACACAGGGGAAGTGTTGAGATGATAACACAGGGGTGGTGTTGAGATGACAACACAGGGGAGGTGTTGAGATGACAACACAGGGACGGTGTTGAGATGACAACACAGGGACGGTGTTGAGATGACAACACAGGGGAGGTGTTGAGATGATAACACAGGGGAGGTGTTGAGAACACAGGTATGGTGTTGAGATGACAACACAGGGGAGGTGTTGAGATGATAACACAGGGGCGGTGTTGAGATGATAACACAGGGGAGGTGTTGAGATGATAACACAGGGACGGTGTTGAGATGATAACACAGGGGAGGTGTTGAGACGATAACACAGGGGAGGTGCTGAGATGACAACACAGGGGAGGTGTTGAGATTATAACACAGGGGAGGTGCTGATATGATAACACAGGGGAGGTGTTGAGATGATAACACAGGGACGGTGTTGAGATGATAACACAGGGGAGGTGTTGAGATGATAACACAGGGGAGGTGTTGAGATGAGAACACAGGGGAGGTGTTGAGATGATAACACAGGGGAGGTGTTGAGATGAGAACACAGGGGAGGTGTTGAGATGATAACACAGGGGAGGTGTTGAGATGAGAACACAGGGACGGTGTTGAGATGATAACACAGGGGAGGTGTTGAGATGAGAACACAGGGGAGGTGTTGAGATGATAACACAGGGGAGGTGTTGAGATGAGAACACAGGGGAGGTGTTGAGATGATAACACAGGGAAGGTGTTGAGATGATAACACAGAGGAGGTGTTGAGATGATAACACTGGGGAGGTGTTGAGATGACAACACAGGGGAGGTGTTGAGATGATAACACAGGGACGGTGTTGAGATGATAACACAGGGGAGGTGTTGAGATGATAACACAGGGGAGGTGTTGAGAACACAGGGGCGGTGTTGAGATGATAACACAGGGGAAGTGTTGAGATGATAACACAGGGGTGGTGTTGAGATGACAACACAGGGGAGGTGTTGAGATGACAACACAGGGACGGTGTTGAGATGACAACACAGGGGAGGTGTTGAGATGATAACACAGGGGAGGTGTTGAGATGATAACACAGGGGTGGTGTTGAGATGATAACACAGGGGAGGTGTTGAGAACACAGGTATGGTGTTGAGATGACAACACAGGGGAGGTGTTGAGATGATAACACAGGGGCGGTGTTGAGATGATAACACAGGGGAGGTGTTGAGATGAGAACACAGGGGAGGTGTTGAGATGATAACACAGGGGAGGTGTTGAGATGATAACACAGGGACGGTGTTGAGATGATAACACAGGGGAGGTGTTGAGATGATAACACAGGGGAGGTGTTGAGATGAGAACACAGGGGAGGTGTTGAGATGAGAACACAGGGGAGGTGTTGAGATGATAACACAGGGGAGGTGTTGAGATGAGAACACAGGGGAGGTGTTGAGATGATAACACAAGGGAGGTGTTGAGATGAGAACACAGGGACGGTGTTGAGATGATAACACAGGGGAGGTGTTGAGATGAGAACACAGGGGAGGTGTTGAGATGATAACACAGGGGAGGTGTTGAGATGAGAACACAGGGGAGGTGTTGAGATGATAACACAGGGAAGGTGTTGAGATGATAACACAGAGGAGGTGTTGAGATGATAACACAGGGGAGGTGTTGAGATGACAACACAGGGGAGGTGTTGAGATGATAACACAGGGACGGTGTTGAGATGATAACACAGGGGAGGTGTTGAGATGATAACACAGGGGAGGTGTTGAGAACACAGGGGCGGTGTTGAGATGATAACACAGGGGAGGTGTTGAGATGATAATACAGGGACGGTGTTGAGATGATAACACAGGAGAGGTGTTGAGATGATAACACAGGGGAGGTGTTGAGATGACAACACAGGGGAGGTGTTGAGATGACAACACAGGGGCGGTGTTGAGATGATAACACAGGGACGGTGTTGAGATGATAACACAGGGGAGGTGTTGAGATGATAACACAGGGGAGGTGTTGAGAACACAGGGGCGGTGTTGAGATGATAACACAGGGGAGGTGTTGAGATGATAATACAGGGACGGTGTTGAGATGATAACACAGGGGAGGTGTTGAGATGATAACACAGGGGAGGTGTTGAGAACACAGGGGCGGTGTTGAGATGATAACACAGGGGAAGTGTTGAGATGATAACACAGGGGTGGTGTTGAGATGACAACACAGGGGAGGTGTTGAGATGACAACACAGGGACGGTGTTGAGATGACAACACAGGGGAGGTGTTGAGATGATAACACAGGGGAGGTGTTGAGATGATAACACAGGGGTGGTGTTGAGATGATAACACAGGGGAGGTGTTGAGAACACAGGTATGGTGTTGAGATGACAACACAGGGGAGGTGTTGAGATGATAACACAGGGGCGGTGTTGAGATGATAACACAGGGGAGGTGTTGAGATGAGAACACAGGGGAGGTGTTGAGATGATAACACAGGGGAGGTGTTGAGATGATAACACAGGGACGGTGTTGAGATGATAACACAGGGGAGGTGTTGAGATGATAACACAGGGGAGGTGTTGAGATGAGAACACAGGGGAGGTGTTGAGATGAGAACACAGGGGAGGTGTTGAGATGATAACACAGGGGAGGTGTTGAGATGAGAACACAGGGGAGGTGTTGAGATGATAACACAAGGGAGGTGTTGAGATGATAACACAGGGACGGTGTTGAGATGACAACACAGGGGAGGTGTTGAGATGATAACACAGGGGAGGTGTTGAGATGATAACACAGGGGTGGTGTTGAGATGATAACACAGGGGAGGTGTTGAGAACACAGGTATGGTGTTGAGATGACAACACAGGGGAGGTGTTGAGATGATAACACAGGGGCGGTGTTGAGATGATAACACAGGGGAAGTGTTGAGATGATAACACAGGGGTGGTGTTGAGATGACAACACAGGGGAGGTGTTGAGATGACAACACAGGGACGGTGTTGAGATGACAACACAGGGACGGTGTTGAGATGACAACACAGGGGAGGTGTTGAGATGATAACACAGGGGAGGTGTTGAGAACACAGGTATGGTGTTGAGATGACAACACAGGGGAGGTGTTGAGATGATAACACAGGGGCGGTGTTGAGATGATAACACAGGGGAGGTGTTGAGATGATAACACAGGGACGGTGTTGAGATGATAACACAGGGGAGGTGTTGAGACGATAACACAGGGGAGGTGCTGAGATGACAACACAGGGGAGGTGTTGAGATTATAACACAGGGGAGGTGCTGATATGATAACACAGGGGAGGTGTTGAGATGATAACACAGGGACGGTGTTGAGATGATAACACAGGGGAGGTGTTGAGATGATAACACAGGGGAGGTGTTGAGATGAGAACACAGGGGAGGTGTTGAGATGATAACACAGGGGAGGTGTTGAGATGAGAACACAGGGGAGGTGTTGAGATGATAACACAGGGGAGGTGTTGAGATGAGAACACAGGGACGGTGTTGAGATGATAACACAGGGGAGGTGTTGAGATGAGAACACAGGGGAGGTGTTGAGATGATAACACAGGGGAGGTGTTGAGAT
Source organism: Brachyhypopomus gauderio (assembly GCF_052324685.1). Lineage (NCBI taxonomy): Eukaryota > Metazoa > Chordata > Actinopteri > Gymnotiformes > Hypopomidae > Brachyhypopomus > Brachyhypopomus gauderio. The sequence continues at coordinate 79,503 of NW_027506918.1, read as the reverse complement.
GAGAACACAGGGGAGGTGTTGAGATGATAACACAGGGAAGGTGTTGAGATGATAACACAGAGGAGGTGTTGAGATGATAACACTGGGGAGGTGTTGAGATGACAACACAGGGGAGGTGTTGAGATGATAACACAGGGACGGTGTTGAGATGATAACACAGGGGAGGTGTTGAGATGATAACACAGGGGAGGTGTTGAGAACACAGGGGCGGTGTTGAGATGATAACACAGGGGAAGTGTTGAGATGATAACACAGGGGTGGTGTTGAGATGACAACACAGGGGAGGTGTTGAGATGACAACACAGGGACGGTGTTGAGATGACAACACAGGGGAGGTGTTGAGATGATAACACAGGGGAGGTGTTGAGATGATAACACAGGGGTGGTGTTGAGATGATAACACAGGGGAGGTGTTGAGAACACAGGTATGGTGTTGAGATGACAACACAGGGGAGGTGTTGAGATGATAACACAGGGGCGGTGTTGAGATGATAACACAGGGGAGGTGTTGAGATGAGAACACAGGGGAGGTGTTGAGATGATAACACAGGGGAGGTGTTGAGATGATAACACAGGGACGGTGTTGAGATGATAACACAGGGGAGGTGTTGAGATGATAACACAGGGGAGGTGTTGAGATGAGAACACAGGGGAGGTGTTGAGATGAGAACACAGGGGAGGTGTTGAGATGATAACACAGGGGAGGTGTTGAGATGAGAACACAGGGGAGGTGTTGAGATGATAACACAAGGGAGGTGTTGAGATGAGAACACAGGGACGGTGTTGAGATGATAACACAGGGGAGGTGTTGAGATGAGAACACAGGGGAGGTGTTGAGATGATAACACAGGGGAGGTGTTGAGATGAGAACACAGGGGAGGTGTTGAGATGATAACACAGGGAAGGTGTTGAGATGATAACACAGAGGAGGTGTTGAGATGATAACACAGGGGAGGTGTTGAGATGACAACACAGGGGAGGTGTTGAGATGATAACACAGGGACGGTGTTGAGATGATAACACAGGGGAGGTGTTGAGATGATAACACAGGGGAGGTGTTGAGAACACAGGGGCGGTGTTGAGATGATAACACAGGGGAGGTGTTGAGATGATAATACAGGGACGGTGTTGAGATGATAACACAGGAGAGGTGTTGAGATGATAACACAGGGGAGGTGTTGAGATGACAACACAGGGGAGGTGTTGAGATGACAACACAGGGGCGGTGTTGAGATGACAACACAGGGGCGGTGTTGAGATGATAACACAGGGGAGGTGTTGAGATGATAACACAGGGGCGGTGTTGAGATGACAACACAGGGGAGGTGTTGAGATGATAACACAGGGGCGGTGTTGAGATGATAACACAGGGGAGGTGTTGAGATGACAACACAGGGGCGGTGTTGAGATGACAACACAGGGGCGGTGTTGAGATGATAACACAGGGGCGGTGTTGAGATGATAACACAGGGGAGGTGTTGAGATGACAACACAGGGGAGGTGTTGAAATGATAACACAGGGACGGTGTTGAGATAATAACACAGGGGCGGTGTTGAGATGATAACACAGGGGAAGTGTTGAGATGATAACACAGGGGTGGTGTTGAGATGACAACACCGGGGAGGTGTTGAGATGACAACACCGGGACGGTGTTGAGATGACAACACAGGGACGGTGTTGAGATGACAACACAGGGGAGGTGTTGAGATGATAACACAGGGGAGGTGTTGAGATGATAACACAGGGGTGGTGTTGAGATGATAACACAGGGGAGGTGTTGAGAACACAGGTATGGTGTTGAGATGACAACACGGGGGAGGTGTTGAGATGATAACACAGGGGCGGTTTTGAGATGATAACACAGGGGCGGTGTTGAGATGATAACACAGAGGAGGTGTTGAGATGATAACACAGGGGCGGTGTTGAGATGACAACACAGGGGAGGTGTTGAGATGATAACACAGGGACGGTGTTGAGATGATAACACAGGGACGGTGTTGAGATGATAAGACAGGGACGGTGTTGAGATGATAACACAGAGGAGGTGTTGAGATGATAACACAGAGGAGGTGTTGAGATGATAACACAGGGGCGGTGTTGAGATGATAACACAGGGGAGGTGTTGAGATGAGAACACAGGGGCGGTGTTGAGATGATAACACAGGGGAGGTGTTGAGATGATAACACAGGGGAGGTGTTGAGAACACAGGGGAGGTGTTGAGATGATAACACAGGGGAGGTGTTGAGATGATAATACAGGGACGGTGTTGAGATGATAACACAGGAGAGGTGTTGAGATGATAACACAGGGGAGGTGTTGAGATGACAACACAGGGGAGGTGTTGAGATGACAACACAGGGGCGGTGTTGAGATGACAACACAGGGGCGGTGTTGAGATGATAACACAGGGGAGGTGTTGAGATGATAACACAGGGGCGGTGTTGAGATGACAACACAGGGGAGGTGTTGAGATGATAACACAGGGGCGGTGTTGAGATGATAACACAGGGGAGGTGTTGAGATAACAACACAGGGGAGGTGTTGAAATGATAACACAGGGACGGTGTTGAGATAATAACACAGGGGCGGTGTTGAGATGATAACACAGGGGAAGTGTTGAGATGATAACACAGGGGTGGTGTTGAGATGACAACACCGGGGAGGTGTTGAGATGACAACACCGGGACGGTGTTGAGATGACAACACAGGGACGGTGTTGAGATGACAACACAGGGGAGGTGTTGAGATGATAACACAGGGGAGGTGTTGAGATGATAACACAGGGGTGGTGTTGAGATGATAACACAGGGGAGGTGTTGAGAACACAGGTATGGTGTTGAGATGACAACACGGGGGAGGTGTTGAGATGATAACACAGGGGCGGTTTTGAGATGATAACACAGGGGCGGTGTTGAGATGATAACACAGAGGAGGTGTTGAGATGATAACACAGGGGCGGTGTTGAGATGACAACACAGGGGAGGTGTTGAGATGATAACACAGGGACGGTGTTGAGATGATAACACAGGGACGGTGTTGAGATGATAAGACAGGGGAGGTGTTGAGATGATAACACAGAGGAGGTGTTGAGATGATAACACAGGGGCGGTGTTGAGATGATAACACAGGGGAGGTGTTGAGATGATAACACAGGGGCGGTGTTGAGATGACAACACAGGGGAGGTGTTGAGATGACAACACAGGGGAGGTGTTGAGATGATAACACAGGGACGGTGTTGAGATGATAACACAGGGGCGGTGTTGAGATGATAACACAGGGGAAGTGTTGAGATGATAACACAGGGGTGGTGTTGAGATGACAACACAGGGGAGGTGTTGAGATGACAACACAGGGACGGTGTTGAGATGACAACACAGGGACGGTGTTGAGATGACAACACAGGGGAGGTGTTGAGATGACAACACAGGGGAGGTGTTGAGATGATAACACAGGGGTGGTGTTGAGATGATAACACAGGGGAGGTGTTGAGAACACAGGTATGGTGTTGAGATGATAACACAGGGGCGGTGTTGAGATGATAACACAGGGGAGGTGTTGAGATGATAACACAGGGGCGGTGTTGAGATGAGAACACAGGGAAGGTGTTGAGATGAGAACACAGGGGCGGTGTTGAGAACACAGGGGAGGTGTTGAGATGAGAACACAGGGGAGGTGTTGAGATGATAACACAGGGGAGGTGTTGAGATGATAACACAGGGACGGTGTTGAGATGATAACACAGGGGAGGTGTTGAGATGACAACACAGGGGAGGTGTTGAGATGACAACACAGGGACGGTGTTGAGATGAGAACACAGGGACGGTGTTGAGATGAGAACACAGGGGAGGTGTTGAGATGATAACACAGGGGAGGTGTTGAGGTGAGAACACAGGGGAGGTGTTGAGATGATAACACAGGGGAGGTGTTGAGATGAGAACACAGGGGAGGTGTTGAGATGATAACACAGGGGAGGTGTTGAGATGAGAACACAGGGACGGTGTTGAGATGATAACACAGGGGAGGTGTTGAGACGATAACACAGGGGAGGTGCTGAGATGACAACACAGGGGAGGTGTTGAGATGATAACACAGGGGAGGTGCTGAGATGATAACACAGGGGAGGTGTTGAGATGATAACACAGGGACGGTGTTGAGATGATAACACAGGGGAGGTGTTGAGATGATAACACAGGTATGGTGTTGAGATGATAACATAGGGGCGGTGTTGAGATGATAACACAGGGGCGGTGTTGAGATGATAACACAGGGGAGGTGTTGAGATGATAACACAGGGGCGGTGTTGAGATGAGAACACAGGGAAGGTGTTGAGATGAGAACACAGGGGCGGTGTTGAGAACACAGGGGAGGTGTTGAGATGAGAACACAGGGGAGGTGTTGAGATGATAACACAGGGGAGGTGTTGAGATGATAACACAGGGACGGTGTTGAGATGATAACACAGGGGAGGTGTTGAGATGACAACACAGGGGAGGTGTTGAGATGACAACACAGGGACGGTGTTGAGATGAGAACACAGGGACGGTGTTGAGATGAGAACACAGGGGAGGTGTTGAGATGATAACACAGGGGAGGTGTTGAGGTGAGAACACAGGGGAGGTGTTGAGATGATAACACAGGGAAGGTGTTGAGATGATAACACAGAGGAGGTGTTGAGATGATAACACAGGGGAGGTGTTGAGATGAGAACACAGGGGAGGTGTTGAGATGAGAACACAGGGGTGGTGTTGAGAACACAGGGAGGGTGTTGCTAATGCTGTGTGTGAGTGAGTAGTTAAAACAAATAGAAACCAACATGCCCATAGGCCCATATGTCTCAGGAGGGAAACTCACCTAAAACTAAGACTGACATTTACTCCACCTGACTTTACATAACATAGGCTCTGTGTGTGTGTGTGTGTGTGTGTGTGTGTGTGCGTGTGTGTGTGGAACATCTGAAAAGAAGGAGGCTATTCTAGCATCAGATGAGACAAAGAAATAATGTTTCAAAGCCAGCTGTGTGTTCCTTTGTTACACACACACACACACACACACACACACACACACACACACACACCACACACAGGTGGAGAAAATGTCAGTCTTAGTATTAGGTGAGTTTCCCTTTTTTGTTGTGTGTGTATATGTATAAATAAATAAATAATAATAAATATAAAAATATATATCGGGGGGGGGGGGGGGGGGGTTGCGAACGTAATTTGTTGATTGGACTGCAGATTGGCTACCGTGAATGTCAATCAAAATACAACCGTCAGTGCAGATGTGCGATTCATCTACTACTATTTTATGTGACGCGATCTACTCACATTCCTTCGCGATCGACCGACACTTCCTTGGTCGATCGCGATCGACGTAATGAGCACCCCTGGTTTAAACTCTTGTGGGAAGGCTGTCCACAAGGTTTAGGAGTGTGTTCATGGGGATTTTTCCAGAAGTGCATTTGTGAGGTCACATACTGATGTTGGACGAGAAGGCCTGGCTCTCAGTCTCTGCTCTAATTCATCCCAAAGGTGTTCTATCAGGTTGAGGTCAGGACTCTGTGCAGGCCAGTCAAGTTCATCCACACCCGACTCTGCCATCCATGTCTTTAAGGACATGTTGGAAGAGGAAGAGGCCAGCTCCAAACTGTTGCCACAAAGTTGGGAGCATGGACTTGTCCAAAATGTCTTGGTATGCTGAAACATTCAGAGTTCCTTTCACTGGAACTAAGGGGCCAAGCCCAGCTCCTGAAAAACAACCCCACACCATAATCCCCAACCATCAAACTTTACACTTGGCACAGTGCAGTCAGTCAGACAAGCTCTCCTGGCAACCACCAAACCCAGACTCATCCATCAGATTCCCAGATGGAGAAGCACGATTCATCAATCCAGAGAACGTGCCTTCATTGGTCTAGATTCCAGTGGCGGCATGCTTTACACCACTGCATCCGACACTTTGCATTGCATTGATGTACGGCTTGGATGCAGCTGCTCGACCCATTCCATGAAGCTCTCTGTTTACTGTTCTTGAGCTAATCTGAAGGCCACATGAATTCTGTATTGATTGACTGTATTGATCGATCTCTTCGCACTACGTGCTTCAGGGTCCGCTGACCATTTAATTAAAGCAGTCACTGCCATTTAATTATGTCATTAATCAACAGACTTGATTGAGCCTACATGATACTGCATACATGTGGCTGAATACCTGTAGAGGGCTGTGGATCCCGGTAGAGAGTACGCTGTGCGCAATTGGCTGCCGTTTCTCACCGGTGTGTGATTGGTTGTCTGAGACTTGTACCTGTGTTGAAATTGTAAAGCGTCTTGGGTATTCTGAATGGCGCTATATAAACTGAACATTCATTCATTCATCTGTGTAGAAGGTCGTGGATTAGACACGTCTGTGTAGAAGGTAGTGGATTATGCACATCTGTGTAGAAGGTAGTGGATTACGCATGTCTGTGTAGAAGGTAGTGGGGCAGTCATGGCCTGGTGGTTAGGGAACTGGTCTTGTGACCGGAGGGTCGTGGGTTCGATTCCCAGACCTGAGGCCATGACTGAGGTGCCCTTGAGCAAGGCCCTTAACCCTCAATTGCTCACTTGTATAAAAATGGTAGTCGCTCTGGATAAGGGCGTCTGCCAAATGCCGTAAATGTACAAAAGGTAGTGGATTATGCACATCTGTGTAGAAGGTAGTGTATTACGCACGTCTGTGTAGAAGGTAGTGGATTACGCACATCTGTGTAGAAGGTAGTGGATTACGCACGTCTGTGTAGAAGGTAGTGGATTACGCACATCTGTGTAGAAGGTAGTGGATTACGCACGTCTGTGTAGAAGGTAGTGGATTACGCACGTCTGTGTAGAAGGTAGTGGATTACGCACGTCTGTGTAGAAGGTAGTGGATTACGCACGTCTGTGTAGAAGGTAGTGGATTACGCACGTCTGTGTAGAAGGTAGTGGATTACGCACGTCTGTGTAGAAGGTAGTGGATTACGCACGTC
>NW_027506918.1:37500-67500 GCF_052324685.1 Brachyhypopomus gauderio | reverse complement strand
TACACCCATACTACAGATATACATTCACACAGAACCTACACCCATACTACAGATATACATTCACACAGAACCTACACTAATACTACAGATATACATTCACACAGAACCTACACCCATACTACAGATATACATTCACACAGAACCTACACTCATACTACAGATATACACAGAAGCTACACCCATACTACAGATATACACAGAAGCTACACCCATACTATAGGGATACACACAACACTGTTCTGATTATTGCTATATATATATATATATATATATATATATATATATATATATATATATATATATATATATATATATATATATATAAAATCTATGTCATATCATATGCCATACTATGTGCATGTGTGTGCGTGTATGCGTGTGTGTGCGTATATATATGTATGCGTGTGTGTGCGTATATATATATATATTTGTGTGTGCGCGTGTGTGCGTGTGCGTGCGTGCGTGCGTGCGTGCGTGTGTTCAAGTCCGCTGCATGATCTATGCTGGTCTATCGTCTTAAAGGAGCAACGTGATGAATGGCAGATTCATACATTTGTTGGCTCCTTTCACCCAGTGGACACACACACACACACATACACACACACACACACACACACACACACACACACACACACACACACACACACACACACACACACACATACACACACACATACACACACACACATACACACACACACACACACACACACACACACACACACACACACACACACACACATACATACACACACACACACACACACACACACACATACATACACACACACACACACACACACACACACACACACACACACACATACACATACACACACACACACACACACACACACACACACACACACACACACACACACACACTGCTTAGCCTGGAGGCAAAGCTCCACCATTTATTTTCCACTTGGAACAACATGGTGTCAGCAGATGTTCACAGGTTGCCTGTATTTGATTAGGTTTGTTTACTGTGGCATTATGGGACATAATTAAAGAGTGTGTGCATCTATAGGTTGCTTTACAGGCTGTTGGGTTATTGATTAAACATCTACTGCCTAATTAAGTATCAGAACATGTGTTGAAATCATGTCGTATCTTGGCAAAACTGGCACGAAACTCATGTGTAACATAACGCTCTCCTACAGCAGGGTAAACGTTCAGGCTCTTACAGTCCCGTTTGTGAAGTTGTTTCAGATGATCTCACCCTAATTCAATTAGACTACTGAACTAGGCTCAGTCCAAGCCTTTTATTACCCAGGGAATATGGATGTGTGAAGGAGGGGATACCTGATCCTGGATCAGTGGGATAAGTGATGTCCACACTGCACTGTGCCATTTCTAGAGAGCTTTTACTGGACGCCAGATCTGGCAGCCAGCTGGTTTAATTAAGGAGGACAGGAAGACCAACCGCTCGTTAGTGGTTAATGTCTGTGGGTCGTGATGTGTTGGCCGTGTGATCGTTAGCACAGCCTTCCCCACAGCTCCGTGGGGCTTGTCTGGGACGGGGTGTCTGCACCACCCCAGGCGTCTGGACGGAGGAGCAGGATAGTGAGGCTCTTGTGATCTTGCCTTGACCAAGTAAATAAATAAATAAATAAATACAAGCCCAAGTGTGTTAGCAGGCGTAAACTGTTCCTCTGCCCTGACAGTGGAGTCGAAACACGAGTTAGTGTGGGAGGTGAAGTGAATTGGGTATTGTGTGTGGAGGAGATGTATTAGTGGGACTCCGGAGAGTGTGTGGAGGAGATGTATTAGTGGGACTCTGGGGAGTGTGTGGTGTGTGCTCATACGAGTGGGCAGTTGTGTTTGGGGTGTGCTCTTCACCCAAGGGCACCCACACTGGGAACCTGTCAGAGCCACTGGAAATATGGGGGACCTTTACCCCTGCAGCTGCGGTTCTGTGATGATTCACACTTCTTCTCTGGCCATATCCAGAGGTGTGTGTGTGTGTGTGTGTGTGTGTGTATGTGTATGTGTGTGTGTGTGTGTGTGTGTGTGTGTGTGTGTGTACATGAGCACATGTCTGTGCAGGGACGTTAAATCTACAAATGATGGTTGTGAAAATTTACAATGCAGGGTGTTATGAAGACATTCCTGGGACATTATAGAAGTTCCCATCTGGTCCTCGGGCTGCTAACATTAATTTCGACCAAGAAAGTATACAGACCTGCCCATGGACCTGTCCCTTCAGTATCTACAGACTGGGGTTCAGGAGTCAGTAGAAACTTGTTGAGGCCCTAACTAAAGCAGTTTATATAATGTCATCGAGGTTCGTCTGGACTTGTCAGTGTTGCAGGAATCGCAATGAGAGATAATACCAGACTTGTGTGAACGCCATGAACAGAACGTGTCTGTCTCTAGATCTGAGTGTCATGCTTTGATGTCAAACATCATCTTTTTTTTTAGCTTGGTGTTTTTAGCATGACACATCATCATATTTTAGCAGTTGTGAACCATCAGGTGTGGCCTGTTAAGAGGTTCTCTCTCTCTCTCTCTCTGCTGAGCTGTGCTTACAGTACAGACCAGCCTATATACAGCAGGTATCACATCAGCACTGTCTTCCTGGTGCTGTCGGATTACATTTGGTTCAAGCCAATGATGCTGTTAGCAAAACCACCCAGTTGGTCAGTACCCAGATTTGATTTATAGTCCAGAGGAAACTTGACCCCTGGTGAAAACTTCTCCCTCGGTCCTGTTGGCAAATTCATCTTGTGGCAGCTGTTGCTGAAAGGAAATAGTATGTTCACTCTGAAGCATGAGCAGAGGTTAAAAGTTAAAACTCCACCCCCTCGCACCCGTGTGTGTGTGTGACATCACTCATAGCTGCTGTCACATTGGTAGTTAATCTATGAGTTGCCATGACTGCAACAGTCAGTTATAGTCATCCTTGTAACTTTGCAATTTTTCACTTAGGGCGCAAAGGGGGATCCCGGACTGTCCCCAGGTCAGGCACCAAAAGGAGAAAAGGTAAAAAAAATAAAAATAAAAATCTCTAAATTTAACCCAGTTTCTTTACTTTTAGTAATGCTGTTCCTAGCTGCTCGTCTGTTGGATCTCATTATTGAACTGCGTGGAAAGTTTGCTATAGTTTGAGTGTGTTGAATTGAATGTTTTGATGCAGAATGCATTAAGTTCTTTAACTCCACCTTAACTCCACCCCCTGAACTCGGCTGTCTTTTTCTTCCTCTAATGGTTCTTTCTTTCTTCTGTTCAATTCTTGTTTCAACTCTCTCATGTTAGCCTAGCCTGTGTTACACAGATGACACACGGTACCCTAGCTGTGTTACACAGATGACACACGGTAGCCTAGCCTGTGTTACACAGATGACACACGGTACCCTAGCTGTGTTACACAGATGACACACGGTAGCCTAGCTGTGTTACACAGATGACACCCGGTAGCCTAGCTGTGTTATACAGATGACACACGGTACCCTAGCCGTGTGATGCAGATGACTGTCTATGAAGATTGACCCTCCTAATGCTCACCTCTTCCTCCTCTCCTGTTAGGGTGAGAAAGGCCGTCCTGGTCAGCAAGGCCCCAGAGGTTTCGTAGGACCACCGGTAAGTTGATCCCCTTGACGTTGTGCACGGGAACTCGTTTAATTCCTTGTTTATGCGGCTTTTTTATGAGGTGTGACAGATTTCACAGGGTCGGGTGTGGCCCACCCATGGTGGGTGCGCTCTAGAAGATGGTGCTTCTAGTTCTGGAGAGTGTGTGGTATCGGACCGCTGGAGAGTGTGTGGTATCGGACCGCTGGAGAGTGTGTGGTATCGGAACGCTGGAGAGTGTGTGGTGTCGGACCGCTGGAGAGTGTGTGGTGTCAGACCGCTGTAGAGTGTGTGGTGTCGGACTGCTGGAGAGTGTAGAGAGTGTGTATTCTCCACCTCATGGGCCCCGGGTGGAGGGGGGTGGGGGTGCAAATCACCCTTGCATACAGCCCACGTGCCCCACAAGGTCATAGGTCGTCTTTTAGAGAAAAAGTGCCTGAAGCGTGGGTGTGCGTTTGGGTGACCTTGCTCGAGGTGCAGCCTTCATGCAAGTGTGAACAACCACCTGCTCCTGGCTGTGTGATTTTTTTAAGTGACAATTACAGTAACATCATAATAATATGAAATAATATGTCTCTGAAAGTTATATGATCTCTCTGATGATTTAAAAAAAAAGTTCCTTTTCGAGAAGAACCCTAAACACGTCTCTTCAGCTATGATCCTTATGCATGGTGACTCAGCAAAAAAATCTGCTTTTCCTTTTGTGGGGGGGATGAGCCCTAATTCAAGGTGTTAGTCCTGCTTCCTCGGGATTGCTGGGTTGAATTTTCCCAGGCAGCTTTTGGCGGTTTTGAAGTTTTTGCAGAAGCCGGGAAGATTACAGCTCTCTCTGGACCTGGTGATGGCGCTCTGCAGTAGGACAGGAATGAGTGCAGGGTGCACGTATCTGTTAACCTCCTGTACCACCACCTCTCCATGTCTGAATCATGGAGAATCGAGGAGACAGATGAACAACACCATCCACTACACTACTACTACGCCTGCTATACAGAACGTTCAGTTCTGTAGTCCACAACACTCTTTCACCACTTTGGCTCCAAACAGAAATGGATCCATATTTTCCAACCCAGCTTTCATCATCCAGTTCTGATGCAACATGCGGCACAATATAACGATCTGCTGATCTGATCCATGTATCTCCCCCTTATTGTCTGGGATAAATACTACAGCAGATGTATTAGCCATGGTAGACGACCCTTTTTATAGACCTGACTCACAACCGTGGATCTTAAAGTAAGACGTCACTTGGTCTTAAATGCGAGGTTAAACACTGTGGTTATGTGCCATTAGGCACACAGGTGGTGAGCACGTAATAATGAACCCCCCCCCCCCCCCCCCCCCCCCCCCCCCCCCCCCCCCCCCCCCCACCCCCGTTCCAAGATGACCTTGATCAGCAAAACTCCTGCAAGCCTCACTCAGGATGGGGGCGTAAATCACTCTGACCTCTGACCCCTTGCTACAGCGCCATCTTGTTGAGACCTGGGAGATGAGTCCAGAAGTTTCCAACCCTTTGTTCAGTGCTTCAAACTCCATAGCCCTCATTTCAAAGCACAGCGACCCCTGCTGGCTAGCACACATAATTACCACCGCTCAGTATTCTTGGTTTTTGCTTTTTGTTTTGGCAAAGCTTTGTGGGAGATTACAGAAAAAGAGGCAGATGTTTTTGACATTTTGATAGATACCAGCCAAAATGAAAGAAGAACCTAAAAACTGAGAATGAGGTGGAATTTCGGCGCTGTTCGAGTGACCCTCAAGGATGTAGTTGTTGTGTCTCTCATGGATAAAGCTAGTTCTCGCCGTCTGGAGGGGAAAGAATTGAAAGGTTTTGACGGGTCTGAGAGTTCTTTATCTAACGGAGGTGGAGAGTGTGGGGTGGCTGTGGCAATGAAATCCCCCCCCCAATATGTGGTTGAACTGGGAAATTAGCACAAACAAAAGGAATGAGATTGCTCCGCTTTTCTGTGTTGGGGAGAGTAACCCTGTTGGGGGACAGAGACCCTGTTGGAGGAGAGAGACCCTGTTGGAGGAGAGAGACCCTGTTGGGGGACAGAGACCCTGTTGGGGGACAGAGACCCTGTTGGGGGAGAGTGACCCTGTTGGGGGACAGAGACCCTGTTGGAGGAGAGAGACCCTGTTGGAGGAGAGAGACTCTGTTGGGGGACAGAGACCCTGTTGGGGGACAGAGACCCTGTTGGGGGAGAGTGACCCTGTTGGGGGACAGAGACCCTGTTGGAGGAGAGTGACCCTGTTGGAGGAGAGAGACCCTGTTGGGGGAGAGAGACCCTGTTGGAGGAGAGTGACCCTGTTGGAGGAGAGAGACCCTGTTGGGGGACAGAGACCCTGTTGGGGGACAGAGACCCTGTTGGAGGAGAGTGACCCTGTTGGAGGAGAGAGACCCTGTTGGGGGAGAGAGACCCTGTTGGAGGAGAGTGACCCTGTTGGAGGAGAGTGACCGTGTTGGAGGAGAGTGACCCTGTTGGGGGAGAGTGACCCTGTTGGAGGAGAGTAACCCTGTTGGAGGAGAGAGACCCTGTTGGGAAGAGAGACCCTGTTATGATTTAATTTTCTTCTGTCTTACCTGCAGGGTCCCAAAGGCTACACAGGTCCAGCAGGTCCTCCAGGAGAACAGGTATGAGCAACCAGCAGGTATAACCCTAACCCCCAGCACATTGGCCCAGGTGGGCACCCTATACCCCGGGGGCTAGTAAAGACCCAGAGGGCTCCAGAACCCAATATTGTGTTCGGCAGCCAAGCTGGTTTTACTTGCCCATGGAGCAAGATGCAGTCTGGCTCATTCAGGAGTGAATGGCTGCAGCCTGGGTCCTAGCCAAGTGGGGATGGAGGAGAGCCAGGGGGGTGGGGGTGAGGAGGGTGGGGGTGAGGGAGGGTGGGGGTGGTAAGGCAGGGAGGGTCAGTGGGCAGCACTTGGGGCCCACGAATCAGGGCACCGTCCAGAACAATAGATGTTTTATTCCTCTGCTAGCTTGGTCCAATTCTCATGATTCTCTCTCTCTCTCCCTCTCTATCTCTCTCTCTCTCTCTCTCTCTCTCTCTCCCTCTCTCTCTCTTTCCTCCCCAGGGCGTGCCAGGGTTGCCGGGCATGGGCGGGGCAGCAGGTTACCCTGGCAGGCAGGTGCAGTGACAATGAGCCACTAAAGAAAAAACTATTACCCAGAATTCCACCTGTGAAAGAGCCTTGTGTGTCAAGTAAAGGAATCTGAAGTATAATCCTTAAATATAGCAAATGAGTATCACCTGCACTATGATTCCAAAGGGGAAAATGAGCAAAACGGTTACAAACATCTGGGTTCAGGAACTAATATGCTAAAAAATGCTTTTATTTTTAGGTTATTACAAAAGTGACAGCCAGAAGGCTTCAAGACTTACAGCAGACAATGTAACCTTCTGCAGAACTTTTATTTCAGTGGGGAGCCTTTTGCTGGGGTTTTATGATTTTAACCTTTAAGTTTTCTTTAATTGTATGAAATACAATTTAAAAAAAGGGGGGGGGGGGGTTGTCCTCCCCTGCTGGCGTAAGATGAAACTGAGGCTCTCTGAGCAGCTGCATTCTGTAACAAAGCCAGCAATCACACACACACACTCTTCCACACCTCCACACCTCGCAGTCTGAGGGCTTGTTGCATCCTCACTAGAAAGGAGCCTCAGTCCTTCAAAGAGCATAAGAATTCTCATTGTGGTGCATTTTTGAGTTGAAATTGACTGGTAGATGCTTGTATCTGCTGCACGTTTGGTGTGTATTTGTGTGTGTTCATATATATGCTGATACATGTTCTTTTGTAGGGGTTAGCAGGTCCGGAGGGAAATCCTGGCCCTAAAGGTCTCATCGTAAGCACCAAAGCACAACTTCACTCTTCCCACACCTGTCTCTGCTGCTGTCAGTGTGAAACGTCTCTCCTAACAGGATTTATACATTTCAGGGAGGTGTTGTGTTTTGAAGGGATTCTGGGAGCTGTGGTTCTAAAGGGATTCCTCATAAAATAAGATTAACACGAGAGTGAGAGGGCTATGGAGAACAGTGGTCAAAGCAGAATTACTGAGACCAACAGGCAACACGTTGATCTTGCATAACTTACATCTTATAATTATTCAGTAATTTCTCATGCTAGTAGATTACCATCAACTGAACTGTGTGGAAAAGGGATTTTAACAGAGCATCTCTGTCAACTTAAAATATTCACGGGTGCATCTCAGCAGGGTGTAATCATGGACATTTATAGCTTCTGGACCAGAACTGTCTGCACAGAATGCACAGAGAGAGGATGAGTAGAGAGGGGTAGAGAGAGGGAGAGAGAAAGAGATAGAGAAAGGGAATTAGAGGCCAAGTTTTAGAGATGGAGAGAAAGAGAGATGGAGAGAGGGAGACAAGTGAGGGAGAAAAAGAGATGGAGTGAGTGAACCGTTAAGATGGTTTTAATTTATCTTTGCTTTTGTGCATTATTCCACTTCAGAAGAAGGCAGACCTATAATGTGTCTCTTCCTTTCAGGTAGCTGCTCTCTCTTTCACGCAGTCTGTCTCTCCCACGCAGTCTGTCTCTCCCACGCAGTCACTCTCCCACGCTCTTTCTCTCTGTCCAGACTGCACATCACAGAAAAGAAAATGCAGAATTATTAGTGCTTTTTTTTCTTTTTCTTTTTTTGAAAACTGGCAGAATACAGTTTCAAAATCACATACATGTGTACAGACTAGATTTCACATATGTCGTAAAGTATTTTGTCAGGAAGTGCCTCTTAATACGTTTACCCTCTCCCAGCAACTCGGGTTCATATCCCAGAAGCCCTCTGGAACTTCTAAGCTGCAGAGAATTTTCCAGTAATGTGCACGCGCTGTGTGCGACTTAATTCATCTCAGCTGTCAGATCAGAAGCTAGTTGAAGATGGAAGTAGCCATAAATGTTATAGTTCATATAATGCAAAACATTACATGTGACTCTGCTATACATAGCACACTGATGTGTTGTATGGACGTGAAGCTGGCTTTCTTTCACTAGGGAGGCGTTTCTCTGGCTCTCTGGGGTTCTATCAGTTAACACTTGGTATCCTCCTCTGTGGCAGGGTTTCATCGGACCCCCGGGCGTGGCAGGACCACCAGGACCAGAGGGCGAGAGAGTGAGTCGCACATCCTGTCTCACTCCAACACCGCACGAGTCAGGCGCTGGGCGGGTCTGGGCGTTGAGTGGCAGGTCAAATCGTGGTGATTATGGGGTAGTGGCGTGCCTTACCTGTAATTTACATCAGGCTCAAAGGAATCTGAGTGGCTGTAAATCCCAGAGTTTACCTTAATGATAGAGATGTGCACGTGAGGACCCAGTGATGATGCCTGGAGAGTGTGCAGAGATCACGCATTAATGGGGTAAAGGTCAAGGGTGAAAGGGCACGCCAGAGTCGCTTAGCTGGCTTCTGCTCTTCTGGACTTCAGATCTGTAAACAACAAGCCAGTTTAATAGTCTGAATGATAACTACACTGAAGGGTAACTACAATTATGGTTAGCTACACTGATGGTTACCTGCTTTCCTTTATGTTTTGAATCCAACATATGTTGATCATGATATGTTGATCACTGACACCTGACACAAGTTTAATCTAATGAATTATGCTTAAGACAAATACCTTTTTCAAAACACACACGCACACACAACTTTAGATGCACACACAGCAGATCAGAGCTTCTGTTCCTCTCCTACCCACACCCTGATCACCTGTGTGTTATGTACCACACCCTGATCACCTGTGTGTTATTTACCACACCCTGATCACCTGTGTGTTATGTACCACACCCTGATCACCTGTGTTATGTACCACACCCTGATCACCTGTGTTATGTACCACACCCTGATCACCTGTGTGTTATGTACCACACCCTGATCACCTGTGTTATTTACCACACCCTGATCACCTGTGTTATTTACCACACCCTGATCACCTGTGTTATGTACCACACCCTGATCACCTGTGTGTTATGTACCACACCCTGATCACCTGTGTTATGTACCACACCCTGATCACCTGTGTTATGTACCACACCCTGATCACCTGTGTGTTATTTACCACACCCTGATCACCTGTGTTATGTACCACACCCTGATCACCTGTGTTATGTACCACACCCTGATCACCTGTGTTATGTACCACACCCTGATCACCCGTGTTATTTACCACACCCTGATCACCTGTGTGTTATTTACCACACCCTGATCACCTGTGTTATGTACCACACCCTGATCACCCGTGTGTTATTTACCACGCGTTAATCAACAGTGTTATTTACCACACCCTGATCACCTGTGTGTTATTTACCACACCCTGATCACCTGTGTTATTTACCACGTCCTGATCACCTGTGTGTTATTTACCACACCCTGATCACCCGTGTTATGTACCACACCCTGATCACCTGTGTGTTATTTACCACGCGTTAATCAACAGTGTTATTTATCATGCCCTGATCACCTGTGTGTTATTTACCACACCCTGATCACCTGTGTTATGTACCACGCCCTGATCACCTGTGTTATTTACCACACCCTGATCACCTGTGTGTTATTTACCACACCCTGATCACCTGTGTTATTTACCACGTCCTGATCACCTGTGTGTTATTTACCACACCCTGATCACCTGTGTGTTATTTACCACACCCTGATCACCTGTGTTATGTACCATGCCCTGGTCACCTGTGTGTTATTTACCACGCGTTGATCACCTGTGTTATGTACCACGCCCTGATCACCTGTGTGTTATTTACCACACCCTGATCACCTGTGTTATTTACCACGCGTTGATCACCTGTGTTATTTACCACGCCCTGATCACCTGTGTGTTATGTACCACACCCTGATCACCTGTGTTATGTACCACACCCTGATCACCTGTGTGTTATTTACCACACCCTGATCACCTGTGTTATGTACCACACCCTGATCACCTGTGTGTTATTTACCACGCCCTGATCACCTGTGTGTTATTTACCACACCCTGATCACCTGTGTGTTATGTACCACACCCTGATCACCTGTGTTATGTACCACACCCTGATCACCTGTTATTTGCCACGAGTTGATCACCTGTGTGTTATTTGCCATGCGTTGATCACCTGTTATTTATTTACCACGCCCTGATCACCTGTGTGTTATTTACCACGTCCTGATCACCTGTGTTATTTTACTTTCCTGCTTTTGAAAAATGTAGATAATAGTCAAAGTGAACCCAGAGTAGGTGTGTCCACACGCTCATGTGATATATAGATGGTTCCTTTCAGAGCAGTCACGTCTTGTGGTTTCTGGCACTTTTCTGAGGAAATTAGTCATTGTTTGAGGCTGTTTTATTTCAGTGATGATATATTATGATATATTATCACAGTCAAACTCATTTTCCCAACTTCTGTAATTTTTTTGTCATTTCGGTCATGTTTTACTCTTGTTTATTTATTGTTTGTCTCAGCAGGTCCATCTGCTTCAGTTTTACTAGCAAAGTTTACTGTGCGATGCACAGGCGCGATTACTAGCACACACGCAAAGGGAGACGACGTGTTTGTGGAAATCTCTGTGTGTGCGGCTCTGTGATCCATGGAGCCTTCGAGAAACTTAATCTCACTCATCCTAAAGACAGCAAACGATCAGACATGTCAATTCTACGCGGTGACTGCATGAACCAGAAAAATGCTGAATTTCCTCATTTTGTATCTGTGATTTGCTTCACAGGGGATTCCAGGCCCTGTGGGAAATAAAGGCCCCAAAGGCAGACAGGTAAGCCAGGAGCCCTTGACAACTCTTCAGAGCCCTTGAGAACGCTCAGAGGGTTCAAATCCGGTCCATATCAGATCCCCCACCCCTCCTCCGGGCCTCCGTGGGTTTCCAGACAGAGCGGTTCGTCACGGTGACTGAACGCGATGAAGCTGCTGATCTGGGGGTGTGGAAAGGTGCTGCAATGGTGCTTCCTGTACACCTGTGGCTTGAGCTCACGGAGTATCACTGGGGACCGCAGGCACCCCCCCCCCCACGACGCCGCCCTCTCCCCCCACTCCCCCGCTCTCTCCCCCCTGCTGCCCCCAGGGGGGCGGTGCTTTGGTAGGACTCGAGTTGTAGTGGGGGTCAAGCTACATCTTACAGACTGATGTGTATTGCCTGCAGAGAGGGGAGAGACTGGGGGGGGTTACCCATGGGAGGGAGGGGGAAGAATCTGTCCATCTGTTATGGCATTAATCAGATGGGCTGTCACTATGCCCTAAGAGAACTACACCTCCCACAAACCTTACACACCCTGCAAACACGCAGCAGTCTTGTGACAATGAGTTAAGCTGGAACGTCTCTGTCGCATCGGGAAAACATGGAAAACCATGTCTGGACAGACAAGAATAATTAACAACCCTTGTTTGTTCCTTTTATAGGGTAAAGTTAAAGACTGCTTGCCTGATTTAGCAAACAATAGTGCTGGATGCTTACGAAACCATTTGACAATGCTAGTTCGTCTGTAGCCTGCAGTTGCTAGGACAGACAGACTTGTGGGTATAATTGTACATTCCTTTTCCCATTTCACGGATGGAGTTCTGGTTTCTGCCCTCCACACTGCTTGGCATCTGTTCATCCAGTTTTTAACAGAGCATCATGCTCACGTGCTCATTGCTACTTTGAAGACTGTCCAGGACTATTTTGTTATAAACTCTCTCATGATGTCAGAGGAAGCCATGCTAACCATGGTGGAAGAGTGGTCATTTCAGACAGGTGGGCTGTGTAACCAAGCCCAGCAGGTCAGAGTGGCAGCAGGTCAGAGTGGCAGCAGGTCAGAGTGGCAGCAGGGCGGGGCAGCAGGGCGGGGCACCACAGACGTGTGCAAGTTGGGTGCAGGGCTGGTAGGTGGGGGTGTGACACACTTGTGACACATTACCTGTGTCCCTGGTTACGTATAGCAACTGTGACACGTTACCTGTGTCCCTGGTTACGTATATCAACTGTGACACGTTACCTGTGTCACTGGTTACGTATATCAACTGTGACACGTTACCTGTGTCACTGGTTACATATATCAACTGTGACACGTTACCTGTGTCACTTGTCACGTATATATCAACTGTGACACATTACCTGTGTCCCTGGTTACGTATATCAACTGTGACACGTTACCTGTGTCACTGGTTACGTATATCAACTGTGACACGTTACCTGTGTCACTTGTTACGTATATATCAACTGTGACACGTCACCTGTGTAACTGGTTACGTATATATCAACTGTGACACGTTACCTGTGTCACTGGTTACGTATATCAACTGTGACACGTTACCTGTGTCACTGGTTACGTATATCAACTGTGACATGTTACCTGTGTCACTTGTTACGTATATCATCTGTGACACGTTACCTGTGTCACTGGTTACATATATCAACTGTGACACGTTACCTGTGTCACTTGTTACGTATATCAACTGTGACACGTTACCTGTGTCACTGGTTACATATCAACTGTGACACGTTACCTGTGTCACTGGTTATGTATATCAACTGTGACACGTTACCTGTGTCACTGGTTATGTATATCAACTGTGACACGTTACCTGTGTCACTGGTTACGTATATGAACTGTGACACGTTACCTGTGTCACTTGTTACGTATATCAACTGTGACACGTTACCTGTGTCACTGGTTACGTATCAACTGTTATATCAACTGTGACACGTTACCTGTGTCACTGGTTACGTATATCAACTGTGACACGTTACCTGTGTCACTGGTTACATATATCAATTGTGACACGTTACCTGTGTCACTTGTTACGTATATCAACTGTGACACGTTACCTGTGTCACTGGTTACATATATCAATTGTGACACGTTACCTGTGTCACTTGTTACGTATATCAACTGTGACACGTTACCTGTGTCACTGGTTACATATATCAATTGTGACACGTTACCTGTGTCACTGGTTACGTATATCAACTGTGACACGTTATCTGTGTCACTTGTTACGTATATCAACTGTGACACGTTACCTGTGTCACTGGTTACATATATCAACTGTGACACGTTACCTGTGTCACTGGTTACATATATCAACTGTGACACGTTACCTGTGTCACTGGTTACATATATAAAATGTGACACGTTACCTGTGTCACTGACTAGAAAGGAAAGGCTAGAAAGGAAAGGAAAGGAAAGAAAAGGTGTGATAAATGGCCAACTTGGATGTAAACTTTAAAAATGAGTGTATTTTAGTGAGGCACTCAGAATTGAAGTTTATAGATAATAATGAATAACTGTTCTTGGGCAGCATAACTGTAGCATATCTAATAAGAGACAAATCAATCGAGATCAGTTGATAGCAAAACAAATCAGCCCAGAACAGGTTTTTGGATCATGAGAGATCAGTATTTCACACGGTACACTTCATTTCAGCTGAAGGTTGTTACACTCCTGTGGGATATTTCTTCTTTTCCTTCTTGTTTGTGTTAAGGTTTGTTTTGTGTGATTTCTTAGGGAGTTCTTGGTGAAGTGGGGGAGAGAGGTCCCCCTGGCCCTGATGGGAAAGAGGTGAGTCTGAACACTTTACAACATCTTCCACAAACCGCTGCACGTTTCAACATCTAGAACACTACATCCCCCAGGATGCATGTTGGTCAGCTCACATTACAAATGCACTGAAGAAGAAGTGTCTGAGAATCTATCTGTAGTCCGCTGGCTATGAAATAGGCAGATAACTCAGTTCTGTGTTAAAGCTTAAAAGTGTATTTATTTTACCTGTGAGTTGTTAAAATACAGTCCAACGCTACTAATGCACAAGTAACTGCTTATTTGTGTGTGTGTTGTTCACAGGGACCTGTTGGAGGAACTGGCATAGGTGGATTTCCTGGGCTCAGAGTGAGTATCGTCAGACAAACGCAGAGCAAACATTCAGAGTGCTGAGAATTGGAAAATGCTGAATCCTTCTTCTTCACCCACTCCAGATGCATAAGATTCCTCATAGATCAATCATGACACTCAAAATGAGGAACTGCTCTTCATGAGGGCCTTGCCTCTGGGCGGCGCACGCGGGCTCCCCCCAGGTCCTAGATTCACCCAGCTCCTAGCTCAGGAGCTCCCTGCCAAGTTTCACTCTCTGGAAAGCATGGAGGAAAAAGCTTTCATGAGGATTAAGCTGGCCTTGGCTGGGTCCTCCCGCAGCAGCGTGGAGCCTCTGTGTTCGTCCCGTTTGTGTTCGTCACGCTTAGAGACCGTGAAGCTGATGTCTTGTCATCTCTGCTCATACAAATTGCCATCCGCATCCCACACCAAGGGAGCAGTTGGACTGGAGTTCTGGGGTGATTTGTCTCTGAGCGGGCGTTCCCTCTCCCTGTGCTGCCCTGCTGATGCAGCAGTACTGCCCTGCCTGCCTGCCAAGAGCTGATTAGGAGCGTTTAATTCATGCAAGCTCGGGAGAGACAGGAGAGAGACAGGAGAGAGACAGGAGAGAGACAGGAGAGAGACGGGAGAGAGACAGAAAAGAGAGACAGGGGAGAAACAGAAGAGAGACAGGAGAGAGAGACGGGAGAGAGACGGGAGAGAGACGGGAAAGAGACGGGAGAAACAGAAGAGAGACGGGAGAGAGAGACGGGAGAGAGAGAGAGACAGTAAAGAGAGACGGGAGAGAGAGACGGGAGAGAAACGGGAGAGAGACAGGAGAGAGACAGAAAAGAGAGACAGGGGAGAAACAGAAGAGAGACGGGAGAGAAACGGGAGAGAGACAGGAGAGAGAACCGGGAGAGACGGGAGAGAGACAGGAGAGAGACAGGAAAGAGAGACAGGGGAGAAACAGAAGAGAGACGGGAGAGAGAGACGGGAGAGAGAGACAGGAGAGAGAACCGGGAGAGACGGGAGAGAGACAGGAGAGAGACAGGAAAGAGAGACAGGGGAGAAACAGAAGAGAGACGGGAGAGAGAGACGGGAGAGAGAGACGGGGAGAGACAGGGGGGAGAGAGACGGGCTGAACGTTCTGCAGCTGAAGCAAACACACAGTCGTCTGGAGTGGCGGGAAACAGAAGGACTGAGTAGCACGGGAGGGACGTAGATGAGTTTGGTAAACTGATATTCAGACGTAAACTGATTTGTTGAGTTCTTAAATCAGCACTAACTCAGCAGATAATGCTTGTTGTCCTTGTTCTCAAATTATATGTTTATCTGTCTATGGTCATTTGAGCTTCTTGGTATAAGTTTTCATTCCTGTTTAAATGAGCCTGCTTAAATTGAAATACTAGCCATTGGCATTGGTTCCTGTAGTTTAGAAGTAGCTTTGCTCAAGGGAATCTTGAATTATGGCGTATCTGTGCTACTATCTAGGATATATTCTGTGAACAGATGCAAAGCACTTTGTAAGTCGCTCTGCATAAGAGCGTCTTCTAAATGTAAAGTAAATGTAAAGTAAATGTATACTTTAGTTTACTGTAGTTTATGAGCCACTCAGGCATTTTGGGCAACAGGCATGTTTTATGACACTGGATTACTTCCAGTCCAAACGATCTTGGGTTCAAGTGTTATAAAGATCACGGGCTATCACATGATTTTAAAACTGACCGGATTTCCTTTTTTGTTGACTGGCAACAGAGCTTGAAATGTCACTTTATGATGAGACTCAGATGTATAGTTCAATGGCATTTTCAACAGATGGAGTCACTTTGTTGCTCTGGGGGGGCTGGCTCCTCAAAGCCCACCATTTTGGAGCAGAGCGCATGGTCTTTTGTTTCCTTCTGGTGAAGTTTAGAGGTCCTCAGACTCTTTTAATTATGGGCTCGTTATCCTCAGATGTTTCCAAGATGCATCACACTTGCTAATTCAATTG
This sequence comes from Brachyhypopomus gauderio, assembly GCF_052324685.1. NCBI lineage: Eukaryota > Metazoa > Chordata > Actinopteri > Gymnotiformes > Hypopomidae > Brachyhypopomus > Brachyhypopomus gauderio. Next base: position 51,103 of record NW_027506918.1, on the reverse strand, counting down.
TCGAAAGTGGCCCAAATCCCTTAGAGGTGAAGGCTGTGTCTGATCACCATGGAAACTGTGACTGGCTAATCCCACCATGTATTCAGTCTGCTAACTTTATTTGTTGGCATTTGTGTCGAAGTATAAACCGTAGGAGGCAGTGAAGACCTCTGATGAGTAAGTGGCATGGACATGAAAGGTTTCCACTAGTAAAAACTATGGACAAAGACTTCAGTGGAGACTCGTCTTTCACTGACAGCTTTGGATGGTGGTTTGACGCTGGCCAGACTAAGACGGCGCATGACACAACTGCTGCTCGAACCTCTGATTCCCATCAGCACGGTGCAGCATGTAAGAGCTGTGTCATCATGATGGAAGCTACGCGGCCCTGCAGGTTTGTCCGAACCCATTTCTCGTCTTGTCAGGAAGCGTCAGGAAGTGTTACTTGAGCTCCGGGTAGAAAGAATAACAGCCACAACACATCTTTGCACTCTGGCTATTGTCCTCCGGTACAAGTTGAATCAAGCCACTTTCTGGACGTGTTTGTGTTTGTGTTACACTGCTGGCTCTGTCCTTTCCTTCTTTCTGGACGTGTTTGTGTTTGTGTTACACTGCTGGCTCTGTTCTTTCCTTCTTTCTGGAGCCTCATCAGGTTTGTCTCATGCCATCTGCTGAGAGACTCAGTGGTTTTGTATAGTGCGTGAGACACGTCTTTGTCCAGGAAGACGGCTGGGGCCTCCCGCTCACCCCCTCCCCAGTGCCGATACCTTCAGACGGACGGGGCCTCCCGCTCACCCCCTCCCCAGCTACCTTCAGCAGCTCCAGATGCGCCGTTCTTTCATGCCGCCCGTCCTTCGTGCTAGCGTGCTAGCGCTCCCGATGGACAAGGACTGCCGAGTGTGCCAGTGGGCCGTTTGATGGAGGTCTGGGCTGGGGACGGGAATGTCTCCGCACTCTCCAGAGCAGGTTTCCGTTCGTTAGCTCCACTCTCCCACCAACGCAGCCGCCATTGTTGCTGGAGGCCAGCTTATGGGGTAGTTTGTTGTAGCTTTGGCCTCAGACTCTAGAGCAGGACTATTCAACTGGCGGGCCGCAGGCCAGAACCGTCCCTTTAATGAATTTGTACCGGCCCATCTCCCCATAAATAATAATAAATATTTGATAAACCGCCGTAAAAATAAATAACATTTTATTTGCAACATTTTACGACACCGTGTTGAAATTTACGTTCGAATTTATGTTCGCAAATTTACGTTTACGCCCCCCCCCCCCTCAACAAATTACAGTATTGGTATAGGTCTGAAACTTGTCTGGCCCACAGGTCAGAGCTCTCTGTCTAATCTGGCCCGCAAAAGAATATAGTTGAATAGCCCTGCTCTAGAGGCTTAAATGACATTAGAAGTCATGCAACAGCACCGTAACTTCTTGCTGTGGGAGCCCATCGTCTTTGCATGGAAAGTCGCAACTTCAGCACGTGCTGTATGCGTTAATGCGTGTGCACTAAAGCATGACAGTGAACTGCCTGCATTCTGGCCCTCCAGTTATGACGCTGAACTACCTCAGTTCTTATCGTAGCATGCGTTCTGTGGTTCAGGGGTGGCCCCCTTGACTCAGTGTACACGTTATCAGAGCCCTGGAGTCATGTTAGGACTGGAGCAGGGAAGAGATCGTACTCTCAAGCAGCCCTGTGCCATTTTGTTCTCAGCAGCGCTGACACCTTGGAATGCACCATACGAGTCCTGGAGCACGTTTGTGTCAAGAGGTGAAAAGACATGGATCGAGGGTTTCCTTAGAAACATCCATAGTCTCCATCGCCTTGAGTAGGTCAGGGGTGCCATGGCGTGTTCCTGAGTATCAGCTGCAGTTCAAATGTCAAACTAAAGTTCTTTCTCTCCTTCAGGGAGACCCTGGGCCTGAGGGACCACGTGGACTAGCTGGCATTGTGGGACCTCAGGTATTGACCAGCTTTGCTAGTCAATATGTTCTTTCATAATCTCAGTGGTGGACACTGACACAAGTTATGTCCCTCCCATCTGTTCTCTCATTGGCAGGGCCTGTCTGGAGGGGTGGGGCCACCTGGATTGAAAGGTGATAAGGTGATCTAAATATTTATTTTATTGCAGTGCATCTGTAAATTGTGTAATCCTTGGTTACAGGTAGTTTGACTTTCTCCACAGCTGTAATTCAAGTTTAACACAAGTTATATTTGGAAGAAATGCTTTATGTGTTTGGACAAAGCTTTCTGCCAAGTCAAAAACATTTGTTCTAGTAATTGAATTCTTCTTATCTGTGGTAATGGTGTTAGCTGTCATGTTGCGACCCAGACAGTTCTGAGAGTGTATACAGGATCATAAGACCTGCTGCTAGCATAACCCTCTGTGCTGGATTCGTTCTCTGTGACGCTGTATAATCTAGGGTGAACTGCTCTTTGCATATAATCTCTAACACTGTATAATCTAGGGTGAACCTGGATCAAGAGGTGAGCCAGGAGAATACGGTTACCAAGGAGACAAAGTAAGAATATGATGGATAAATTTGTGGGGGATTTAAATAACCTATGAATATTTATGAGACTGAAAATATTAGGCAACTGGTAACATTTGCTGCTGTTTTTGTTAAGGGGTAATACAGTGTGACTAATTATTCGTAGTCTATGACGTCTCCTGTGCATGTTTTAGACATATGAAGGTGTTAATCTGCATCTGTGTTCTTCTGGATTAGTGTGTGTCAGTGTGGTATCTGTCAGCCTACCAGTCACACCATGTGTGTGGAGGTCTGTCAGAGATGGGGTGTCTCATAATGATGTCATCTAATGTTGTCAGGGGGCTGCAGGAGTACCAGGACCGCCCGGACCACGTGGAAAACCCGGACCGCCGGTATGTTTGTTGTTCGTTACCATGGAGCTCTCAGAGCTCCCTTTTTAAAACAATTACTGTTCGTTATGTGCTGTTGCATGCAGGAAACAGCTGTGCAGTCTGCAGATCAGCGTCCCCGTTTACCGTGTGGTTCGTTAAGTGTGGTTCGTTAATCGTGGTTCGTTAATCGTGGTTCGTTAATCGTGGTTGGTTAAGTGTGGTTTGTTAAGCGTGGTTGGTTAAGCGTGGTTGGTTAAGCGTGGTTGGTTAAGCGTGGTTGGTTAAGCGTGGTTCGTTAAGCGTGGTTCATTAAGTGTGATTCGTTAAGCGTGGTTCGTTTAGCATGGTTCGTTAAGTGTGGTTCATACGTACGTCTCTAGCTCTTACAAGATGGAGCTTGCGGACTGATGAGCGATTCGTGCCCGTTTAAAAATGGGTCGACCTGGTGCTCAGGAGTGTTGTTGTGGCATGCTCTGTGGCCGTGGCAAGCTGTGTTTGCTTGGAGGACGGCTGCTGTCGCATCCACCGCCCAAAGGCGTCAGTGCTGATTTGACTAAGTTCTGAGGTACGGGAAAATCCAGAGCAAGCAAAACACAAGTCATGGAAGGACAAAAGATGGGATTAAGTGAGAGAGGGTAAAGGGGAGAGGGGTAGGAGTGAGTGAGTGAGTGAGTGAGTGAGTGAGTGAGTGAGTGAGAGAGAGCGCGAGAATAAGAAACTTTCTAGTAATAATCCAATGTGCCCCTTGCTGGGTACACATTTGTGTGTGTGTGTGTGTGTGTGTGTGTGTGTGTGTGTGTGTGTGTGTGTGTGTGTGTGTGTGTGTGTGTGTGTGTGTGTGTAAAATTGTTGACTTTATTGGTTGAGGTTTACACTCTGTCACTCTTATCCTGTTTGAAAGGGGAAGACAGGTGATGTAGGAGCCCCCGGACCTGCTGGGCCTCCTGGGCCTGAGGTAAGAGCAAAGAAGTGCACCCATTAGCATCTCATTAACTTGCATTAGCATATTATTAGCATCTCATTAGCATCTTATTAGTCTCAATATCAAAACTCCACAAAGGCACACAGTATTTCCTGAAGCTTTTCAGGATCTGTCGGTTGATCTGTCTACCTATACATGGACTTGTACAAGAGTCAGAAGACCAAAGATATGAGATGACCAATAATAGGTTTATTAATAGTTATTGTGATGTCACATGACCTTCAATAGCAAACTGTAAAGTAAGCATACTGTAAACATCTTGGTTAACTCCAACATCTTGAGAGTTTTAGATGTTGTTCATGTATGGTGACCTAAAGGACCCAAAGTTTACAGAGTAATTCAAGCTTTTGGGGCAGTATGTTACACACAGACTTCAATCTGGTCCTGGGTAGAATGTGTGACTTTATGATGCACTGATGTACAAAAAGTATCTTCTGTTAAAAAATGAACAGTTCACTATCACTCTGTTACGTTACCAGTTCAGTTTCTCTCTGTTAAATTTACCAGTTCAGTTTCTCTCTGTTACATTACTATTTCAGTTTCTCTGTTACAGGGGTGTTATGAACAGAGATCCTTGTGGCAAAATTGTACCTGTGATTATTGTAGCCGAGATCAGACTCTTCACAATCTGATATGCCTCACACAGTCATAGGAATCATTCAGTCAGAAGTGTCTGATTCACAGTTGCTACCCTCTGTGAGCTGCACAAGTCCCAACATGCCGTGCGGCGTGGGGGAGAAACGTCGCTGTAGCTCCCTGCACTGCTTCATCTCAGCTGCTTCCTGTGGACACATCTCGCCAGAACGGGCTTTTGAGGAAGAGGAGAGTTTGTCACTCATCCTCTTCCTCTTCTTTGGCTCTCCAGGGGTTTCCAGGTGATATCGGTGTTCCAGGTCCCAACGGCCCACTGGGATTAAAGGTGCTTTCAGTTGGTTGTACTCAGATAGATCAGTAGAAGGTAGAGCAGGTGGTTCTACTCAGATTAATAAATATGATGTATAGCCTTCAGTTTTGTGAGAAGTGACAAACGTATTAACAGTCTGATGGATTAACAAATGGATTAACAGTTGAATTTCACCTGCAGGGTGTTGAAGGGGCCCGGGGTCCTCCGGGGCCTCCAGGGCCAAAGGGAACAGAGGTGAGACGTTCCTCACTTCATCTACATACCTCTACACACCTGTGTGTGTGTGTTGGCCCCCAACCCTGCATCTCTACATACAACACACAAGCACATATTCATGGACACAGCCAGAGAAACACACACACACACACACACACACACACATCAAAGAGTGTGTGGAGTGACCCACACACCTTCATGATAAAAGTCCTGGCATGTCTGCTTCCCACAGTGTGTGTGTGTGTGTGTGTGTGTGTGTGTGTGTGTGTGTGTGTGTGTGTGTGTGTGTGTGTGTGTGTGTGTGTGTGTGTGTGTGTGTGTGCATGCATTTGTGCGTGTGGCTTATTAACAGTGATGTGTAGATAGATTTCACATAGCCAGCTGTATGTCACACACACACACACACACACACACACACACACACACACACACACACACACACACACAGAGGTATTCCATCCTTCCATCTATATCCTCCTTTTTTCCTCCTGCTCTCTCTCTCTCCCTCTCTCCCTCTCTCTCTCTCTCTCTCCCTCTCTCTCTCTCTCTCTCTCTCTCTCCCTCTCTCTCTCTCTCTCTCTCTCTCTCTCTCTCTCCCTCTCTCCCTCTCTCTCTCTCTCTGTCAGTGATGTGTACATTGAGCTTGTGCTTGTCTTTGTCATGGGGAGCATCAGTAGTTTGTGTACTGGTGGAGTTCCTTATGCTCATGTCTCTCTACAGGGTGATGAAGGACCTTTGGGTCCACCTGGCGGACCTGGTCCCACTGTAAGTGTGTGTCTGTGTGTGTGTGTGTGTGTGTGTGTGTGTGTGTGTGTGTGTGTGTGTGTGTGTGTGTGTGTGTGTCTGTGTGTGTGTGTGTGATAATGTGTGTGCGTGCGTGTGTGTGCACGCGCGCGCGTGTATGATAATGTGTGTGTGCATGCGTGTGTGTGTGTGCATGTATGTGTGCGTGTGTGTGTGTGTGTGTGCGTGTGTGTGTGTGTGTGTGTGCACGCATTTCTCTATGGAGTTTGTACTTCCTTACTGTTCCTTACTGGGTGTGTGTGTGTGTGTGTGTGTGTTTCAGGGCAGACCTGGAAGGAAAGGTTATATTGGCGAAGCAGGTCCTGAAGGAGCGAAGGTAAAATCAGCACCTTCCATCCTCATCCTCGTGTGTGTGTGTGTGTGTGTGTGTGTGTGTGTGTGTGCGCGTGTGCATGCGCGTGTGCATGCGCGTGTGCATGCGCGTGAGCGTGTGTGTGTGTGCATCAGTGTGTGTGTGTGTGTGTGTGCGTGAGTGTGTGTGTGTGTGTGTGTGTGTGTATGTGTGTGTGTGTGTGTGTGTGTGATGTCTGTGCTCTGTGCCCATGACATCAAACTTCCCCTGTTAATGTGACGTTTAATGGTCTTAATGGCCTTGCTCTGTGGTTTCGTGGCACCTGTGTGCTGCGTCACCATGGGAAACGGGCTCTCAGATTCACGTGAATATTCAGTCCTTCAGACGCCTGGTGGCCGGGTCAGCGGACGTCCCTTTAAGACGGCTCCATTAAAGGGGATGTTGCTGTGGCCATAAACCTGCTCTAGTTGTGATGGCACAGGAATTCTGCACGGGCTGTCATTATAGAAGCACGCGCACGGTCACACGTGCACAGAAGCCACATGCACAGAAGTCACGTGCACAGAAGTCACGGAACATCTCACACTGCTGGGGGGGTTACAGGAAGTGGCCTGTTTTGTTGAGTTATTTGTTTGTGTGGTGTTTGCAGGGTGAAGTTGGCGACCCAGGTTCCTCTGGAAAGAGTGGCCCTCCAGTAAGTTTGGGCTCTGGTGGGGGTTTTGTTTTGTTTTGTTTAGTTTTTTTTATCCTTATTTATGTGTTTATGTATGTAGCATTTTCTCATCCGCTCTGAGGATAAATCAAGCGCTCGTCTCTGGTTGAGCGATTTTGCTCGGCAGTATGACGATGCATGCGACTTGTGGGGAGGAGAAGAATGAGGTCACTTGTTTTTGGAAACAAAATCGACCTTTGATGTACAGAGTGTTCACAGCCCCTCTCCACCCCACCCCACCCTGCCCCACCCCCAGTCATCAGAACGTTCTCACAGGTTCTGACGTTCAGATGCATTCAGAAGATCTTAAGTTCTAAACATACTTTGTGAGTTGTTTGTTTGGCCTTCGCCATTTCCTGTGAAATGGGGTCTGTATGGTGGGACGAAACTTAGCATGTGTGGGGGGGGGGAAGCTGGCGGAATCTGCTCATCTACCAGAACCGTGGTTCTCCTGAGAATGTCTCAGTGGCCTGAAGCAGCACCAGACCAGCAGATCAACTGGGAAAGTGGTGTTGTCTGAAGATCACCCACCTTGGTAGCCCACCCAACAGGCATGTCGTTAGGCCCAATCTTCTTCGAGACTCCTCATCATCCAGATTTGATTAGCACTTTTGTCAAAACAAAAATGAATACACACCAACAGCAGTTGGTAAGACGGGGGATGGCTTGGCTCTTGCCCATGTAATCTAAGACCTGTCATGTTCTCAAGTGTTGTCCTCCTGGGGGACAGATTATTTCTAATCTGGTTTGACACACAAGGTTTATGTGGGTGTTGGGCTCATGCTCACATATGTGAACATAGTTGTTGAGTCACTGGGCTGTGGAGATTAGTGGAGTCCTGTGGTTAGACACACATCTGCAACACCTCAGGCTCCTCGGAACTGCTATGACATCATTAGGGGAGGGGTCTATGCAAATTAGGGTGTGACACTATGTGCAGCTTCCCAGCCAATAACATTCATGATGAGTAAAGTGTGGCCACCACATGACACCTTTAGAGTCCTCCCACATAAACTTTACAGGACAATAGAGGAAGTTAATTTAAATCATGATAACGTGGTGATTGGACAATGGCTTTTACACGTACTGTTCCCCATTCTGGGCAGTGTGTGGTCAGGTTCGTCTGCAGGGAGGAGGAGACCTTGGGGCTGATTGGTGTACTGTCAATCTTCCAGTGGTAAATCTGAGTGTTGGGCTACTGTGTCTGATGTGGTACAGTCCACAGAGTCACAGCATGTCCTACAATTATGTTTTCACTGCCCCCAGGATATAACTGCCACACACTGTGTGTGTGGGGGGGGGGGTGCATGTGGGTGCATGTGTGTATGTGTGTGTATGTGTTTGCTCTTTATGCAGTTGGACTCGTGAGCAAACACCTCTCAATATGACAAACAGCACATGCATTTAGCCATGCTAAAATCTGAAATATAAAATGTAATTAAAAATGAAACTTTTAATAAGTGAAGATGAATTACATGTACATTGCAAAATCTTAATACAAAACAATTGGCAAACGCTTATTTTTGAAGAACATCGACTTCGTCACATCAGTGAAATTTGGAGCACATATCAAACAAGAAATTAGTGAAGTCGGTCTGAACGTAAGATGTTCGTTCTAAGACTCCTGTGACACCATCACCCTTCAGCCTCGGGCGAACTGGAGACGGACCTCATCCATTTAACCCACACACATGACTGATCACAGCCCGAGGAATAAACATTCCCAGGAAAACATCACCATGGAAACCTTGGCTGTTTTCCCACCTTCTTCTGAGACCAAGCAGGTCAAATACAGTAAAGATGGTACTCAAGGATCACTGTGTCTAAAAATGCTTGTCTGATAAATCCTGGGAATCCCACAACACTCCCGGCCGCAGGGTGATTGAAACATGACTCCATGACAACATGAGGAGATGGAGACGGAGTGGCTCGTCTGAACGGAGTTTGAGAACTGTGGTCAGTGTTGGAGCAGGGAGCGTGCTAGCCCCCCACCCTGACGTAGGCGTCTCCAGGTTCCCGTTTTCAGCTGCAGGTGGCGTACGTCTCCTGTCCCAGCTCCACAGGAAGTTCTGACTCGCTCCGTTCGTGTGTCATGTGGTGTTCCGACTCCAGGAGCTGTTTCTTCTTTTTTTTGTTTGGAAAGGCCATTAAAAAATTTCTGAACTAAATGCTTCCCTGTTGGCTGGAGATACATGTGATTTTCAAAGGGGCAGATCGAGTAACAGAGGGAATATTTGGAGCAACTGTGTGCAGGTGTCCTGAAGTATTTGTAGTACTTGAAGTCTCTTGCAGTGATGAGAGGTCGGCTTTATTCTTGTGTGTGTGTGTGTGTGTGTGTGTGTGTGTGTGTGTGTGTGTGTGTGTGTGTGTGTGTGTGTGTGTGTGCTGGTGTCCTGTGCTGGTCTTGTTTGAGTGTGTAACTGTCCTTTGGTCTCCTCTGTCCTGGCGCTGTTGTAGGGACCAGTGGGACTAATTGGACCTGCAGGTGATGTCGGTCCACCTGGGGAGAAGGTAAGACAGCTTCTCACCTGCCATTCGTTATGTCACCTGCTGAGACAGAGCATCAGACCGACAGACCATCAGACAGACAGACCGACCATCTGACAGACAGAATGACAGAAAGATGGAGACTGCGGATTAATCACAAACTGCTTGGAGTATATTTTGATTCTCTACCTGTATCATAACCCAGCCTTGCTTTCGATGTTTCATTGAAGATTTAATGGGTGAAGAAATGTTAGGAGACACTGAAAAGCAGAGAGTTTGGCACATTCATACATTTGGCCAGAGTTTCAGTTTAGTCCTTGAAGAATGTCCCTCAGTGGCTCACCTATGAAGCCTCTTGGTTCGTGACTGTGTTTGTGTGCCTTTGCATAACCTGGGGGTCTTTCACAGGGCGATCGCGGACCAGCTGGGCCGTTGGGTCCACCAGGCGAGAAGGGCCCGATGGTAAGTACAGTGCTTGAACACACACACACACACACACACACACACACACACACACACACACACACACACACTCATTCAGGTGGATAAAGTCTCAGGGAGCTGAGGTGCTCTATGGATCTATTACTCTAGTTTCTAAATTGGTGTTCATTTGGCTAGTAGTCTTTTGGGTTATATTATTTATATGACCATCTGTTTATTTTGCAGTTGAAACATTATGGAGGTTTCCTAGTTTCAGGATGGACTTGCAAAGCTTAGCATGTTGCTTAGTTTGGAAATAAATGAGTCACTTCAGTAATGTGATGACTCAGAAATTTACACCATGAGTTCATTTGTGTACTTATTTAGTAGTTTGTAGAAATAGGAATATGTTATTGCAATTGTCAGTCAGTGGATGATTCTGGAGTTTCATTAAGGTGGTTTGGGGGGTTTGATGAGCACAGACTCTTTGGTTTTTCTTTTAAGGAGTTCTCGTCTCTCTCTCTGCTGCAGGGTTATCCAGGCCTGCCCGGAACACCTGGGGCACTAGGACCCCACGGTCCTCCCGTACGTGCACTGATGCACCTTCACTGTTTGGGTGGTGTGTGACCTCACACCCAGAGCTGGGTCCCAGTGTGACCACACCCCCAGAGCTGGGTCCCAGTGTGACCACACCTCCAGAGCTGGGTCCCAGTGTGACCACACCCCCAGAGCTGGGTCCCAGTGTGACCACACCCCCAGAGCTGGGTCCCAGTGTGACCACACCCCCAGAGCTGGGTCCCAGTGTGACCACACCTCCAGAGCTGGGTCCCAGTGTGACCACACCCCCAGAGCTGGGTCCCAGTGTGACCACACCCCCAGAGCTGGGTCCCAGTGTGACCACACCCCCAGAGCTGGGTCCCAGTGTGACCACACCCCCAGAGCTGGGTCCCAGTACCCTCACTAACCTCGCCGTGTCTTTACAAAGCATGCAGTGACAGTGTTGCTGAATTAAACTTCACATTTTAATAGAATCTGATTCTTCTTACTGTTTCTCTAGTGAGTTAGAGCAGAATGTAAAGTCTTATATCTTAATCTCTCTGTATCCCTGTCTCTGTTTCTCTTTCTTTCTATCTGTCTCTCTCTCTGTCTCTCTAGGGTCCACAGGGCTTGAGGGGCGAGACAGGGGTCTCTGGGCTGAAAGGTCGAAGGGTAAGACAGAAACTGAGACGTCAGTGTTTCTCTCAGACTTAACAGCTCTGCAGTTCACCCTTCACTGAGTCGGGGGAATGTGTGAGCGCCCCCTTCTGGAGGGCAGCTCTGTTTAATCCCACGTGAGGCGGAGGTGACGTGAAGTGTTGGTCTCCCCATGCTCAACACCGCAAAATGCTGAATACGTGTGTCTATGAGATTACAGCATCCCTGCTCTGAGCACATTCCTACTCCCGTGTGTGTGTGTGTGTGTGTGTGTGTGTGTGTGTGTGTGTGTGTGTGTGTGTGTGTGTGTGTGTGTGTATGAATTTCTGTCAGGCCTGTTTTGTAGAGGTGTATAGCTGCAAATTGAAGGGTCTGAATGCTGTCAGAGGGCAGCCCAGTGAGACCCCTAGTGGTCTGGTTGAGAATAGCGTGTATCGGCCTTGTCCTTCACTGCTTGGCTGGGATGAACTGTGGCCTTGTTTCTAAGATCAGATATGTGAGACTGACTGTAGTGAGTCCATCACTAGATCCCTGCTTCAGTGAAGTGAGATGAATGTGCTGTGGTCTCCAGCGTTCTTCCTCTTGTTCTTGGGGAGATTCCCCCCCCCCCCCCCCCCCCCACCACCACCATCTCCTGGGCCTGGACACAGGTTCTGGGTATATATCAGGGTGACTACGCGTCCTCTTTCTAGGATGTGAAAGTGTGTCTGGCAGGGATCTGTGTGCTGTCTGGGATGTGTATTCCTCTCATGTTGACGTTTGTTTTCAACAGTGTGGCCGTTTCTGCATTGATGTGACAAATCACAGGCCCCCTTCATCCTTTATTCTGAAAACAACAAACAAAATATGGTTTCTGTAAAGATGCTTTGTGATCACTATAAAAATACATTTGAAATGAAGTGACTTTGAAGTGACCAGGCAGCAGCAAGTGGTGGTCGTGTGTGTGTGTGTGTGTGTGTACACATTTAGTGTACAAGTAATTTAAGTGCAAAGTAATTATCTTAATTGTACTGGTTCTGGGTAGGTTATGCAAACATAAACCTATTAATCTATTCATTAATTCATATATTGGTATGTTTGTTCATTAATTCATTCATTCATTCATTATGCCATCAGCGCTTGAGTTCAGGGTAGAGACATCAGTCTCATGTTCACAAGAGTGACAGCTAGTGCATACGGTTAGCACACAGCAGCTAGTGCATACGGTTAGCACACAGCAGCTAGTGCATACGGTTAGCACACAACAGCTAGTGCATACGGTTATCACACAGCAGCTAGTGCATACGGCTAGCACACAGCAGCTAGTGCATACGGCTAGCACACAGAAGCTAGTGCATACGGCTAGCACACAGCAGCTAGTGCATACGGCTAGCACACAGCAGCTAGTGCATACGGCTAGCACACAGCAGCTAGTGCATACGGTTAGCACACAGCAGCTAGTGCATACGGCTAACACACAACAGATAATGCATACGGTTAGCACACAACAGCTAGTGCATACGGCTAGCACACAACAGATAATGCATACGGTTAGCACACAGCAGCTAGTGCATACAGATAGCACACAGCAGCTAGTGCATACGGTTAGCACACAGCAGCTAGTGCATACGGTTAGCACACAACAGCTAATGCATACGGCTAGCACACAGCAGCTAGTGCATACGGTTAGCACACAACAGCTAGTGCATACAGATAGCACACAGCAGCTAGTGCATACGGTTAGCACACAACAGCTAATGCATACGGTTAGCACACAGCAGCTAGTGCATACGGTTAGCACACAACAGCTAATGCATACGGTTAGCACACAGCAGCTAGTGCATACGGCTAACACACAACAGCTAATGCATACGGCTAGCACACAGCAGCTAGTGCATACGGTTAGCACACAGCAGCTAGTGCATACGGCTAGCACACAGCGACCAGTGCGTACAACTAACACACAGCGGTTCGTGTGTACGGCTAGCACACCGTGGCTAGTGCGTATGGCAGTGTTCCTCACTGTGTTCCTCACTGTGTTCCTCACTGTGTTCCTCACTGTGTTCCTCACTGTGTTCCTCACTGTGTTCCTCACTGTGTTTCAGGGGCCACGGGGAGCTGAGGGGCCCCTTGGAGAGCCTGGTCCAGAGGGCAGCAAGGTGCCAACATCACGGCACACACACACACACACACTCACACACACACCCAACACCACGTCTCACACACAAACACACACCCAACATCACGTCTCTTACATACACACACACACACACACACATATAAAAACACACGTATAAACCCATCACCACGTCATACACACACACACACACACACACATATAAAAAACACACATAAAAACACACGTATAAACCCAACACCACGTCTCACACACACATATAAAAAACTCACATAAAAACACACGTATAAACCCATCACCACATCATACACACACACACACACACACACACACACACACACACACAAACATATAAAAACACACATATAAACCCATCACCGCGTCAGAAACACACACACACACACATAAAAACACACATATAAACCCAACACCACGTCATACACACGCGTGTGCCATACATGTTCCTCACACTGAGGCGTGTCCAGAGTTTCACTCTCTTGTCTCTACATCATCACAGGGGGAGAAGGGAGAAGCTGGCAAGAAAGGACCTCCTGGGTTTATAGTAAGCTCTCTCTCTCCCTCCCTCTCTTTCTCTCTCTCTCTGCATCTCTCTTACTCTCTCCCTCTCTTTCTCCTTCTCTC
>NW_027506918.1:25000-27500 GCF_052324685.1 Brachyhypopomus gauderio | reverse complement strand
TGTGACCTCTTCTGCAGCTTACAAGTTTGCCTGCAGTCATTTCCACTGTGAAGATCCACCAATCATCTCAGTTTATTTTCTCTTTGTAGACTTGTCAGTGTTCAGTGCTGACCTCTCATAGGGTACACATAGAAACACATGCACACACACACACACACATACACATACACACACACACACACACACACGTACACACATGTACACATACACATGCACACACACGCGCGGACACACACACACGTGTACACATACACGTACACACACACGTACACATACATGAACATATTCTTCAAGTGCATGCTTCCACACAGGCAGGTATATGCACAAACATGTTCATACACAGATGTTGTCCTGCATCACACACACACACACACACACACACACACACACACAAGTCCCAGTTCAAACAGGGCCTGTGTATCTCAGCAGGCCTCTTCCAGACGTCATGTAGATATCTCAGCCTGGCCCACGGCCTCCACAAGGCTGGCCTGCCCCTCCATCTCCATATCTCCATCTCCATATCTCCATCTCCATATCTCCATATCTCCATCTCCATATCTCCATCTCCATATCTCCATATCTCCATCTCCATATCTCCATCTTCATATCTCTATCTCCATATCTCCATTTCCACACGTCACTCTGCCCTACTCCTCAGCTGGAGGGCTTCTCTTCAAGAATTTACACATCAGGGCTACTTATAGAAGTCATTCACAGGCACACACACACACACACACACACACACACACACACACACACACACACACACACACACACACACACACACACACCTAAACATTTCTGTCTAATCTTTGTCATCCTCTTTTTGATATCAGGGTCACATGGGCAAGCCTGGTCCTGTTGGCCCCCCAGGACCAAAAGGTGAAAAGGTAATTACCTAAAACCTACTCATCGTGTTAACTGAGTCACACCACGGGTGTTGAAATAACACTACAGGACCTCAGGAGCTCTTGAAGTGATTGTGAGGTGTGTATGTGTGTGTGTATGTGTGTTTTGTTTTTTTCTAGGGTTACCCAGGAGATGATAGTAAGACTCCAGGACCCCCGGGGCCCTTAGGTGAACCAGTAGGTCTAGATCTCTTTAAACCTCCTCTCCCTAACAGCCATACTCACACAGCCAATCATAATGCACTTCCTGTTCCTGGCTGTTCTCACACAGCCAATCATAATACACTTCCTGTTCTTGCTCTCCATACTCACACAGCCAATCATAATACACTTCCTGTTCTCGCTCTCCATACTCACACAGCCAATCATAACACACTTCCTGTTCTTGCTCTCCATACTCACACAGCCAATCATAATACACTTCCTGTTCTCGCTCTCCATACTCACACAGCCAATCATAACACACTTCCTGTTCTTGCTCGGCATGCTCACACAGCCAATCATAACACACTTCCTGTTCTTGCTCGCCATGCTCACACAGCCAATCATAACACACTTCCTGTTCTTGCTCTCCATACTCACACAGCCAATCATAATAAACTTCCTCTTCCTGCCTGTTCTCACACAGCCAATCATAATACAACTCTTCCTGTCTGTTCTACTCGTATAGTGAATCATAATACACTTCCTGTTCCTTATTTCCATATTCAGAGACAATTATAAAGCACTTATTTTACACACTGACTGCATTTAGTCGTTCATATTCCTAAAACACTTCATTAGATGTCTAGAATGTCTACAATGTGTGTGTGTGTGTGTGTGTGTGTGTGTGTGTGTGTGCAGGGTCCTCCAGGGGAAAGAGGAGATAGAGGAGATCCAGGCGATGAGGGATATCAGGTGAGAGAGAGAGAGAGAGAGAGAGAGAGAGAGAGAGAGAGAGAGAGAGAGAGAGAGAATGTGATGTTTGCTGATTCTCTTTCTCTATTGGTGTGTATGAGATGATCTGTATGCAGCACTGTGAGTATGTAGAGCAGGTTTCTTCCCTGCCGGAGTTC
The DNA here is from genome assembly GCF_052324685.1 of Brachyhypopomus gauderio. NCBI lineage: Eukaryota > Metazoa > Chordata > Actinopteri > Gymnotiformes > Hypopomidae > Brachyhypopomus > Brachyhypopomus gauderio. The sequence continues at coordinate 25,537 of NW_027506918.1, read as the reverse complement.
AGGTGGGCGTCCCACACGGCTCTGTACATGGTGTCCTAGAAGGAAGCTTCACGCTACTCTTTAGCAGTACATTCCTTTGGTGGTGTGAATTCCAGTGTCATGTGACTAGCCATGTGACCGGCCATTTGCATACTTTAAAAGGGCCAAGTGAAGTGACAGCTTTGACCATGCAGACCAATCAGATTCTGACCAATCAGACTCTGACCAATCAGACTCAACCCATTCAGACAGAGACCATTCAGACTCAAAGAGGTTTTACAGTCATGTCCTAGCCCACAGTAACAGTAACAAAGACTGTAATTCAGGTACTCTAAAAAAGTTTGCTTCCTTGTTATTATGCTTAGCCCTGATATCAGTGGGTATGTGTGTGTATGTGTGTGTGTGTGTGTGTGTGTGTGTGTGTGTGTGTGTGTGTGTGTGTGTGTGTGTGTGTGTGTGGGTGTGTTTTCAGGGTCATGTTGGAGTCACAGGTGCTCGAGGACCCATTGGCCAACAGGGGCCACCGGTGAGCAGTCCTTCTCATTTAAATACAGCACT
>NW_027506918.1:12500-20000 GCF_052324685.1 Brachyhypopomus gauderio | reverse complement strand
GCGCTTCCAAACACTTCCAGTCATGAATGGCCGAAGGAAGAGTGGGCGTCTGAAGGACGTCTGGCAGAGGACTCACTCCCAAATGACATACAAGAACTGACAAGGCAGAAGTCAAAGTCAGAGATGATGTCCGGGTGGCACAAGTCCTGTTTCAAAGAGTTGGTTCAGGCCGCTTTCAGTGAATATCCGAGTGTCATGGGTTGACCCAGGCCATTTGGGTACAACATCTAAAATGTTGTATTCTGCATCAAACCCAATTTGAGTGTTGATGCTGTGGTACCTCTTTCTGTTCACATAAACATCCTCATTAATGCTGGGCGCAATGATCTTTATGTGAGTGCCATCAATTGAACCTACAACTCCTGGAAATCCAGCTATCTGCATAAACTGGGTTTGCTTCTGTTGGATGACACGGGGTGTTGTTGGGAAGTCAATAAAAAGGGTTACAGTGTGTGGCGCTGTAAGTGCCATAATTGTTTGCATGACGACTCGGCTAATTGTTGGTTGGGATGGTCCCAAATCATCAGAACTACACTGCTGCATTTTCCTGTAGCAAGAAAACGAAGCATCAGCACTTTTAATTAAGCTGGGATGGCGTTGCTGCGTGTAGTTGAAGGTGAGATGACATCTCTCACCAAGTCAGTGGCAACGATGATTCCTGCTCTGTCCAGTCTATATCGTTTGATTAATTGAAATTCATCCAACATTTCAAAGACAATCGTCCTCTCTTGGAAGGTTTGCACGTGTCTCTGTCTTCTCAGTGCCATCTCAGCCCCCTGGTGGCAACTCTTAACATCTTAAGAGTCCTCTGGAGCAGTCTTAACTTTTCGGGAGAGTAAGAGTGATTCTTATACTTGAGAGTTTTGATAACTGGCACTTACACTTAACTCTGTGAGTAGGAGCAAATCTAAAAAAATTTCAGCACTTAAGTCCAAAATTTCACTCTAAGAAGTTTGATAAATGCGGGCCCAGAATCAGGTGTTCCAATCACTTCCATGGCCACAGGAACTTAGTCACAAAGTGGTGGGCCACGTAGGCCATGTGGATGCTGAAGCGTGTAGTGCGAAGAGATCGGCAACTTTCTGCAGAGTCAATCACTCAGTCTGTAGTCAATCACTACAGACATCCAAACTTCATGTGGCCTTCAGATTAGCTCAAGAACAGTGCACAGAGAGCTTCATGGAATGGGTTTCCATGGTCGAGCAGCTGCATCCAAGACATACATCACCAAGTGCAACTGTAGAGCAATGGCGGCACATTCTCTGGAGTGATGAATCACGCTTCTGAATCAGGGGGGATTATGGTGTGGGGTTGTTTTTCAGGAACACTGGGCTTAGTTCCAGTGAAAGGAACTCTGAATGCTTCAGCATACCAAGACATTTTGGACAATTCCATGCTCTCAACTTTGTGGGAACAGTTTGGAGCTGGTCCCTTCCTCTTCTACATGACTGTGCACCAGGGCACAAAGCAAGGTCCATAAAGACATGGATGGCAGAGGCTGGTGTGGATGAACTTGACTGGCCTGCACAGAGTCCTGACCTCAACCTGATATAACATCTTTGGGATGAATTAGAGCAGAGACTGAGAGCCAGGACTTCTTGTCCAACACCAGTATGTGACCTCACAAATGCACTTCTGGAAGAATGGTCAAAAATCCCCATAAACACACTCCTAAACCTTGTGGACAGCCTTCCCACAAGAGTTTAAACTGTTCTAGCTGCAAAGGGTGAACCAGCGTCATATTGAACCCTATGGATTAGAAACGGGGTGTCACTTAAGCTCATATGTGAGTCAAGGAAGATGAGCAAATACTTTAGCCAATATAGTGTATCTCTAATGACTCTACGATACATCCATTTAATTGGTTGACATCTCCTGTATCCTCCAATCAGAAGACAGTAGGATAATCCCTGACCTCTGATGACGTGTGTGTGCAGGGTCAGCATGGGGCCCCGGGCCCTGATGGGAGGGCAGGACTTCCTGGTGCACGTGGGGACCTTGGGCTGCCTGGCGCTGTTGGAGACAGAGGACCTGCCGGGTCACAGGTAAAGATCAGCATCTCTGGTGTGTCTTCACACCTTCACCTGTTCTCCAGATATACTCTCAGTTCTCCCAGTACACTCTCTCACCAGTACACTCTCTCCCAGTACACTCTCTCCTAGTGCACTCTCTCCCAGTGCACTCTCTCACCAGTACACTCTCTCCCAGTGCACTCTCTCCCAGTGCACTCTCTCACCAGTACACTCTCTCCCAGTACACTCTCCCACCAGTACACTCTCTCCCAGTGCACTCTCTCCCAGTACACTCTCCCACCAGTGCACTCTCTCCCAGTGCACTCTCTCCCAGTGCACTCTCTCACCAGTACACTCTCTCCCAGTACACTCTCCCAGTACACTCTCTCCCAGTGCACTCTCCCACCAGTACACACTCTCCCAGTACACTCTCTCCCAGTGCACTCTCCCACCAGTACACACTCTCCCAGTGCACTCTCTCACCAGTACACTCTCTCCAGTACACTCTCTCCCAGTACACTCTCTCACCAGTACACTCTCTCCCAGTACACTCTCCCACCAGTACACTCTCTCCCAGTACACTCTCTCCCAGTACACTCTCCCACCAGTACACTCTCTCCCAGTGCACTCTCTCCCAGTGCACTCTCTCCCAGTACACTCTCTCCCAGTGCACTCTCTCACCAGTACACTCTCTCCCAGTACACTCTCTCCCAGTGCACTCTCTCCCAGTACACTCTCCCAGTGCACTCTCTCCCAGTACACTCTCTCCCAGTACACTCTCTCCCAGTGCACTCTCTCCCAGTGCACTCTCTCACCAGTACACTCTCTCCCAGTACACTCTCCCACCAGTACACTCTCCCAGTGCACTCTCTCCCAGTACACTCTCTCCCAGTGCACTCTCTCCCAGTGCACTCTCTCCCAGTACACTCTCTCCCAGTGCACTCTCTCCCAGTGCACTCTCTCACCAGTACACTCTCTCCCAGTACACTCTCCCACCAGTACACTCTCTCCCAGTACACTCTCTCCCAGTGCACTCTCTCCCAGTACACTCTCTCCCAGTGCACTCTCTCACCAGTACACTCTCTCCCAGTACACTCTCTCCCAGTGCACTCTCTCCTAGTACACTCTCTCCCAGTCAACTCTCTCCCAGTGCACTCTCTCACCAGTACACTCTCTCCCAGTACACTCTCTCCCAGTGCACTCTCTCCCAGTGCACTCTCTCACCAGTACACTCTCTCCCAGTACACTCTCCCACCAGTACACTCTCTCCCAGTGCACTCTCTCCCAGTACACTCTCTCCCAGTGCACTCTCTCCCAGTGCACTCTCTCCCAGTACACTCTCTCCCAGTGCACTCTCTCACCAGTACACTCTCTCCCAGTACACTCTCTCCCAGTGCACTCTCTCCCAGTGCACTCTCTCACCAGTACACTCTCTCCCAGTGCACTCTCTCCCAGTACACTCTCTCCCAGTGCACTCTCTCCCAGTGCACTCTCTCACCAGTACACTCTCTCCCAGTACACTCTCCCACCAGTACACTCTCTCCCAGTACACTCTCTCCCAGTGCACTCTCTCCCAGTACACTCTCTCCCAGTGCACTCTCTCACCAGTACACTCTCTCCCAGTACACTCTCTCCCAGTGCACTCTCTCCTAGTACACTCTCTCCCAGTCAACTCTCTCCCAGTGCACTCTCTCACCAGTACACTCTCTCCCAGTACACTCTCTCCCAGTGCACTCTCTCCCAGTGCACTCTCTCACCAGTACACTCTCTCCCAGTACACTCTCCCACCAGTACACTCTCTCCCAGTGCACTCTCTCCCAGTACACTCTCTCCCAGTGCACTCTCTCCCAGTGCACTCTCTCCCAGTACACTCTCTCCCAGTGCACTCTCTCACCAGTACACTCTCTCCCAGTACACTCTCTCCCAGTGCACTCTCTCACCAGTACACTCTCTCCCAGTGCACTCTCTCCCAGTACACTCTCTCCCAGTACACTCTCTCCCAGTGCACTCTCTCCCAAGTACACTCTCTCCCAGTGCACTCTCTCACCAGTACACTCTCTCCCAGTACACTCTCTCCCAGTACACTCTCTCCCAGTACACTCTCCCACCAGTACACTCTCTCCCAGTACACTCTCTCCCAGTGCACTCTCTCACCAGTACACTCTCTCCCAGTACACTCTCTCCCAGTGCACTCTCTCCCAGTGCACTCTCTCACCAGTACACTCTCTCCCAGTACACTCTCCCACCAGTACACTCTCTCCCAGTGCACTCTCTCCCACCAGTACACTCTCTCCCAGTGCACTCTCTCCCAGTGCACTCTCTCCCAGTACACTCTCTCCCAGTGCACTCTCTCCCAGTGCACTCTCTCACCAGTACACTCTCTCCCAGTGCACTCTCTCCCAGTACACTCTCTCCCAGTGCACTCTCTCCCACCAGTACACTCTCTCCCAGTGCACTCTCTCCCAGTGCACTCTCTCCCAGTACACTCTCTCCCAGTGCACTCTCTCCCAGTGCACTCTCTCCCAGTACACTCTCTCCCAGTGCACTCTCTCCCAGTGCACTCTCCCACCAGTACACTCTCCCACCAGTACACTCTCTCCCAGTACACTCTCTCCCAGTGCACTCTCTCCCAGTGCACTCTCCCACCAGTACACTCTCTCCCAGTACACTCTCTACCAGTAAAATTATGGTAAAATGATGAAGGGTTAATCTATGTCTGACCTTTTGACCTCGGCTTGACCTGTATGGTTTTTCAGGGCGAGAGAGGCTTACCTGGTGAGAGGGGACCAGCTGGCACCAAGGGCAGGGAGGGCACGTCTGGAGACCAGGGCAAGAAAGGTGACCCAGGGGTCAAAGGTCAATCGGTGAGGAAAGCACCGCTATACTGTCCATGACCGACACAGATCAGTGATATAGTCTCCTGTACTGAACATGTGTGTGTGTGTGTGTGTGTGTGTGTGTGTGTGCGTGTGTGTGTGTGTACATGTGTGCGTGTGTGTGTGTGTGTACGTGTGCGTGTGTGTGTGTGTGTGTACGTGTGTGTGTGTGTGTGTGTGTGTGTGTGTACGTGTGTGTGTGGTGGTGTGTGTCGTGTGTGTGTGTGTGTGTGTGTGTGTGTGTGTGTGTGTGGTGTGTGTGTGTGTGCGTGTGTGTGTGTGTGTGTGTGTGTGTGTACGTGTGGTGTGTGTGTACGTGTGTGTGTGTGTGTGTGTGTGTGTGTGTGTGTGTGTGTGTGCGTGTGTGTGTGTGTGTGTGTGTGTGTGTGTGTGTGTGTGTGTCTCTGCAGGGTGAAGCTGGAGAACAAGGCATGCTAGGTCTACAAGGTTTCCCAGGACCCAAGGTCTGCACACTCAGTCACACACACACACATCACATTATCACAACAACCTGCAGGGTATTAACTCCAGAAGGCCAACATCATAAATTGCAAATGAAACACAACATAGTTACAATCATTTCACTGGCTATTATTTCAGCAGCTGTAGCCGTAGTCTTTGAGACCAGTACCACACCATACCACACCAGTACCACACTGCACCAGTACCATTTCTGACCACACCGTACCAGTACCATTTCTGACCACACCGCACCAGTACCATTTCTGACCACACAGCACCAGTACCATTTCTGACCACACCGCACCAGTACCGTTTCTGACCACACAGCACCAGTACCGTTTCTGGCCACACCGCACCAGTACCATTTCTGACCACACCGCACCAGTACCATTTCTGACCACACCGCACCAGTACCATTTCTGACCACACAGCACCAGTACCATTTCTGACCACACCGCACCAGTACCATTTCTGACCACACCGCACCAGTACCGTTTCTGACTGCTTTTCTCAGCCCTGACATTAGAAGTGTCCATTACTGAACTTGACGGACATCTGTAAACATTACTGGTGTTTCTGGATTTAGACGGGTGTTGTGCTCTCTGATTGGTCCAGGGGCCGCATGGAGATTTTGGCTTTGTTGGCACTCCAGGACCCAAAGGGCCAGTGGGCCCACTGGTGAGGAACATTTCTTTCTCCTCTCTCTCTCTCTCTCTCTCTCTCTCTCGACATCGGTGTGTTCAGTCTTTCTCTCTCTGTCTGTCTCTGTCTCTCACACTCTTTCTCTTTCCTCCCTTCCCATCTTCCTCTCTGTTTCCTTTTAATGTTTCATCCATGTGTGCATGATATGTGTGTGTGTTTGTGTCTGCGCATGTTTCAGGGTTTCGTGGGTCCTGCTGGTCCAGTTGGGATGATTGGTCCAATGGGAACACCAGTGAGTAACTATTCTTTATTTTTAATTAATGCATATGTAAGGACATGCATGTATTTAGTTCATTTGATGTATGTGTGTGTGTTTTACTACAGGGTCCTCAGGGTCCCAAAGGAGGAACAGGAGAAATGGTGAGAAGTTGTTTGTAATCTGGAATCATTATGAGCATGAATAAGCATTTTGAATAGTACTGTACCCCAAACAGCATGCATGGTCAGATATCCCATCTCTTACATCATAATTAAGCCCATCCCATCTCTTACATCATAATGGAGCCCATCCCATCTCTTACATCATAATGGAGCCCATCCCATCTCTTACATCATAATGAAGCCCACCCCATCTCTTACATCATAATGAAGCCCATCCAATCTCTTACATCATAATGAAGCCCATCCAATCTCTTACATCATAATTAAGCCCACCCCATCTCTTACATCATAACGCGGCCCATCCCATCTCTTACAACATAATGAAGCCCACCCCATCTCTTACATCATAATTAAGCCCATCCCATCTCTTACATCATAATGGAGCCCATCCCATCTCTTACATCATAATTAAGCCCACCCCATCTCTTACATCATAATGAGGCCCATCCCATCTCTTACATCATAATGGAGCCCATCCTATCTCTTACATCATAATTAAGCCCACCCCATCTCTTACATAATAATGAAGCCCATCCCATCTCTTACATCATAATGAAGCCCATCCTATCTCTTACATCATAATTAAGCCCATCCAATCTCTTACATAATAATGAAGCCCACCCCATCTCTTACATCATAATGAAGCCCACCCCATCTCTTTACATCATAATGAAGCCCATCCAATCTCTTACATCATAATTAAGCCCACCCCCTCTCTTACATCATAATGAGGCCCATCCCATCTCTTACATCATAATGAAGCCCATCCCATCTCTTACATCATAATGAAGTCCGTCCCATCTCTTACATCATAATGAAGCCCATCCCATCTCTTACATCATAATGAGGCCCATCCCATCTTTTACATCATAATGAAGCCCATCCCATCTCTTACATCATAATGAAGCCCGTCCCATCTCTTACATCATAATGAAGCCCATCGCATCTGCACTGAATCCCATAGGAAATAAAATGTGAAAAAACCTGAGGACACGGACATACACACATACACACATAAACACATACACACACACACACGTGCACTCAAGCAGACAATGGAGAGTATA
>NW_027506918.1:0-7500 GCF_052324685.1 Brachyhypopomus gauderio | reverse complement strand
ACAAAGAGCCACTGATTCTAGGTCAGGTTTCTTGCTCTCACTCTGAATAGGCAAAAATAAATGGTCTGTTTTTGGGTTTTGGGTCTTTGTGTCTGACCAGGAATGTTCTGGATCGATCCGAACTTGGGCTGCACCTCGGACGCCATCCAGGTGTTTATGTAACTTCACAGCAGGGGGGCCAGACGTGCATTCATCCTCTGGCCACTGATAAGGTACTAACACACCACGCCCAGCAAGGACACACTATCAGCTGACGCAGGCTGATTACATCACTGGGCCTGCGGAGGCTCCCGAACACGGCAGCACAGAGCCAAGACCATCGCAGATCTTAGAGTCTCAGAACATGCTCCAACCTCAAAGAACACATGAGGAGTCAAAAGATTCCATACAGAAACTCACACACAACTCTCTCTCTCTCTCTCTCTCCCTCTCTCTCTCTCTCTCTACAGTGTGCACTTGTAGTCTAGGTGTTTTTTTTTCAGTTTGTGACATGTTTTCCTCTGCCGTTCGCAGCTGTGAAGCTCTGTTGAGCTGTTCTTGGAATACAGCTTTCCAGCAATCCTCTCCAATAATAATAATAACACGTTCCAAAACTGAAGACCAATAAGACTTTCCTCTTCTGTCAAATTTGACAGTGTTATCCCATCTGAACATTTTGGACTGTGCCTAATGCTAACATCATTTTGGGTAGTGCACAGTGTTCTTCCTGATGGCAGATGTTTTGGTCCAGGGTTCCACAGCAGTGAATGGTGACACCTGACTCTGTGTTGAGTGTGTGAGTGGCCCTGCTGCAGGGGGGGTGTCTGTGTATCAGGGGCAGATGGTAACCTGAACCAGGGTGGTAACCATGTGGACAGAAAAGGAGTGAAAGACATCTTTGTTGTCTAACCCCCCCCCCCCCCCCCCCCCCCAAAAAAAAAAATCAAAATGAAACATCCTGATACTTCTACCATGCCCTTGTTTTTGTTGGAGACAGACGTGTGCAAAATGGCCCGGTACCCTGCGGGAGACGCACCAACACACTGTGGTTTTGGTCTGTGATTTAGGTGTGACGTGTATTTTCTCTTCTCTTGGTGACAAACATATTTCTAACGACCCCTAATCCTCTGAACCGACAGCAACAGTGAAATGGCACAGACCCAGCAGTAAAAGATTTACTGATCTTTATAATTCACCGTGTCATTACTCAAATGAAACTTTAGCCAGCCCAGATGTCATACAAACGTCAAAGTGGTCAGAGGTGGTTGAGTGTGAAAGTGTGTTTAAGAGGTGTTGTTCCTGTGTGTGCCTCTAGGTGGCGTTTGGCATCAGTAAGGTCCAAATGAAGTTTTTGCACCTGCTGAGCACGGACGCCACTCAGACCGTTTCGGTTCACTGCCACGGTGATGCAGCCGAGGTCGCCATGGAGACACCAGGGGCCCTGCGTTTCCAGGGCTGGAATGGCCAGGTGTTTGAACCGGACTCTCCACTACAACCTCAGGTGCTTCAAGATGAGTGTGAGGTAAAGAGACAGAGAGAGACAGAGAGAGAGAGAGAGAGAGAGAGAGAGAGAGAGAGAGTAAGGCTAGGAAGGGATGGATGTCAAGGAGTATGAAATAATCAAATTTAATTTTATTCAAAATATTCATCATTAGCACTAGTGTAAACACGAACGTGCGATCTGAATGTGCGTTTGATGTGAATGTGGGCAGGTCCAGGACAGCAGAGGGCAGTGTTCCCGATTCCTCCTGCAGACACAGGACCCCACGCAGCTCCCTGTGGTGGATGTCCAGGGTGTCCCATCATACGCCGCGGGGGCCCAGCGCCACCTGGATGTGGGACCTGTCTGCTTCCTCTGACACCTCCACGTCCCTCGTCCACGCAGGCCCAGAAGGACTGCCAAGATGGCCACTACACCGTTGGAGCTGCTGAGAAGGGACGTTCTCCTGTCAGAGGGGCTTCCCCAATACCACTAAGCCCCGCCCACCTCCATTAACTGGGGCTCTCCCAACACCACTAAGCCCCGCCCACCACCATGTATACAGCAGCTGACTTGTCTGTTATAATGGAGCCAGGCTTGTTCTAGTAGAACACCAGACTCGACTGGCAGAACTGTGTGCTAATGTGTAGTGAGGAAGATACTGTCGCTCTGACTGTTAAAAATTATTTTGTATCAGCTACAAAAACAAAAATCAAAATGGGTGCTATGAAAAAAGATTTTTTCGGTGCTGTGTTCATTTTTACATTCTGAAATGTGGTAATTTTGTTGTCCACTTTGTAGACTAATACAAGTCAGCAATCGAGAGAAGTAGAGAGAGAGAGAGAGAGAGAGAGAGAGAGAGAGAGAGAGAGAGAGAGAGAGAGAGATCAGAGAACTGAGCCCATTTAAATAATAGCGATGTCCGAGCTTGAATCTGGATTTATCCCTACGTCCTGCACAGGGATTTGTCCCCTGTCCCTGTGGACCTGTTCCTGTGGAACCGTCCCCTGTCTCTGTGGGTCTACCAGCCCCCTGAACGTTACACTAAAACATTTCCTGGACTCATGTCTCACAGAAAAATGTTAGCTCAATTTTAGTTGCTTCTAACGTTTTATTTGCACTGGGATCTGATCTTAGTTTGTTTGTCCTGGTCTCTCTGAAAGAAACACTACTACAGCAATCCCAGGAGTACAGGAGCAGGTGAGTAGTGGTCAATAAACGTAGTAGGTTACGTCTCCATAGTCTCTCATGCAAACAGAAACGAAGCTCGATGTGGACCCGTCCGTCTCTGCAGACGGGCCTCTACCTCCAACCCCAATTACCTTTTGAGGACAGCCACTCGCGTGTAGGTGTTTGTATGTACTTTTGAGGACAGCCACTCGCGTGTAGGTGTTTGTATGTACTTTTGAGGACAGCCACTCACGTGTAGGTGTTTGTATGTACTGGTTGCATCACAGTTACTCCTGTTGTAAGAGTACTTTGATTTTAAATTGGTATTTCCTTTCATTCGGAACCTAATTTATATAATTATTGTGTTTATAAACTGTGATATATTGGCTTTATTGACATGTAATGAAAGCAGGATCATGGCTGTTGTCTTTATGGAGAAGTCACATACCAACATCTCATCTTGGTTGTTTAAGCCAAACATCACACAGACCAATACAGTTTTGGCATTAGATCGTTTGAGGTTTAATACCTTGGGCATGTGTGTAAACCCCTGCTATTGGATGAGGCTGTGTGACTTTTCGGTGAGGCCACGCCCCCTTCTCTAAGGTGCTGCCCTCCACCCAACTACGTAATCCAAACGATTGAACTTTTTTTTTTTTTTGCCTGTGTATATTTTGACAATATATTGTTTATTTATCTGTTTTCTTTTTCAAATGATTGTACTCCAATAAATTATATCTCTGACAGAGATCTATCTGTTCAATGACAATTAGCCCAAATTACCAAATTATTATTTATGTAAAATTTGTATTTGTATATACACAACTAGGTGAGTCGATGTGTGTGTGTCATACACTGGCAGCTAGAGCAAGCCAGGTAGCACAGTTCACAGGTTTAACTTATATTACAGCAAATCAACTGTAATAACATTTGCTCTGAGGAACAGCGAAATGTAAATGTAAGATATATTTGACATGACACCAATAAATCTTTTGACTTTTACTGTTCGTGGTCATTTATTGACCTTGTGTGGTCCGTGTTAATGAATCTCATAATACAAAATGAAATAATACAGGCCCGTAGCCAGGGGGGATTGAAGGGTTCGTTCGATCCCCCCCCTCCCCCCCCCCCCTCCCGCACCCTCCCTCCGTACACACATGCCCCTCAAGATAGGTAGGCTATTCAATGAATGAATTGTTAATCTCCGGTGAATATACAGACAAACAAATAAGGACAGCACCAACAAACTCACAACAAACTTAACAGTGTTGCCAACTCTCACGCAATGAGCGTGAGACACGCGCATTTGACCGTTTTCGCACGCTCTCACGCCATACAATCCGATTTCTCACGCTGAAAAAAAATCTAGTTTATTTATCTTCGATCTACATCTATGATTCGGGTTTCCATCCAAACCTTTCGAAAAAATAATGCGCAATTTCCAAGTTTCGGCAGAAAAAAAAATGTGAATTAAGCCTTGTTTCCATTCATTACAGTTATGCGAATAAACTTTAGATCACGTGAGAGGACGCCAAACAATAGTGGTTTTACGTCCATCTGGCATTTTACGCATTTTTTGCACGTTGAGGTTGTGAAACATTTTTTTCTTTTTCTTTTCTTTACATGGAGAAGTTAAATTCCATTTTTGCTCTCTCCAGAACTGTTTTTGTATGCATTTGCCATCTTTACATCGCGATCATGTACAGAACCACTTGACTTGAGGCACGATACGTCATCGTTTATGCGAAAAACTGGCTTGCTCACTGGGGGCTAGGACTCGGCACTTGTAAAGCTGCTTTGTGACAACAACTGTTGTAAAAAGCGCTATATAAATAAAATTTGATTGATTGATTGAAAAACCCTTTTCCATCCAGTTTTTACGAATTTTGGCGATGCGATAGTCTAACCTTTTCCACCTCCTCCTAGCGTAAACATCTTTTTGCGATATTTGGGGCTTTTTTCGAATTTTGGGTCTTTTTCCATCCAGCTTTTTTCATGCGCATTTTCAAATGCGCAACAAAACTCGGTGGATGGAAACACCCACTGAGTTACTAGTTCGCTCTGGCGCCAACCACTGGCGATCGATCGCTATAGGCGCAGCATAGAGGAAACATATAAGACATAACCCCCCCCCCCTCACTCCACTTTTGGGGGAAAAAGATCCCCCCCATCACAATGCTGGCTACGGGCCTGTAATAGCAGGAACCTACATGAAGAACCTTGAAATAGCGCCACAGATTCAAACGTCTGGCCGCTTTTTAGTGGTGAAATGTGTCGTTAAAACCAATTCTTGTTCAAATGTGCGATGTCTGAATTTGTTTATCAATCATTAGTAGTTTTATTTTGGCTAAAGATAATCATTAAAATCATCGTCCAAGCACCACTGTACCAAGAGTCTTTTAAAAACACTTTCAGGACCTTCGCTTTAAACGCGACCTGTCGTAAACACGCCGACCGGAATACGGCAGACGTCCACGTGCGCTCGTCCACGTGGGAGGAAGCGTGTCGCCCCTGCGCTCTTCAACGCCGAGGTCTCAAAACATGGTGCACATGATGGAGGCAGCAGCCCGTCCAGACACTCACCTGGTCGCTCACGGCTCGCAAGAGGAACCGCGAGGGGTGAAGCGGAAGATATCGCTGACGAGGTAAAAGCGCAGGTTTAGTCCAGCAGCTGAAAACACACGGGTTGGCGGAGCAGATGTTTGATAGGTTAACAATACGCGGGTTCTGTCGGAACCATCTGGGTCCACACTGCGCCGTGTGTGAATATAAGTACTGTCGTATTGTTCAGACTCTCCGGCACCGACACGTAACACGTGTGTTTACTGGTGTAAGTAAACATCTCGCGTCATAGGTTATGTAAGACGCCCAGAGTGATGCTCTGTGTGTGTGTGTGTGTGTGTGTGTGTGTGTGTGTGTGTGTGTGTGTGTGTGTGTGTGTGTGTCTTCATGTCCACAGCTGTGACACGTGTGAAGGACAGGAGGCCAAATACAGATGCCCCAACTGCCTGAAGTTCTCCTGCAGGTGAGAGACAGCTTGCTCTCACCTGGACACAGACGTCTGTCCTTCGCAGTGTCCAGTGTTTCAAGTGGTGCCACCTCACACACGGGGTGAAATGTGCTGCGTAAACTGAAATGTACCTCTGTGCCCTCTGTAGCCTGCCCTGTGTGAAGCGTCATAAGCATCTGTCTGGGTGCAGCGGCGTCCGGGACCAGACGGCTTTCGTACCCCTCTCTCAGTTCCAGGAAATCAACCTTCTCAATGGTGACTAAATAGCTACATGTTTATGTTCGAACAGTTTTTCCACCTCGGCTGTAATGGATGCATCTGATCTCATCGCAGTTCAGCACTGCTAGGGTGGTTCCTATGGATGTTCTTCAGGTTTGAATCCCAGTTGTGTGTCATGTCGTCTGTGGTGAGGAGCGACTGCTGGCAGGTTGCGTTTACAGGACGGTGTGGAGTTGCTCAGCACTGACTGTGGATCATATTTGAAAGCCCTTTATGTTGTAATTTGACACTTTGAAAGTTGCATCCATTTTTTAAAAAGTCTCCAAAAATCTCCTAGAATTACTTTACCTGTAAAGCCAGAACTTCCTTTCACTTAAGACCTACACCAGCTGATTCTTGAAGAGAATATTCTAGATCACGTTTCTCTAGTCATTTGTTTCAGTTTCTTGTTTGGACCTTCAGCTTAATTGTATTCAGTGTTTTGTAATGAAATGCCAGTATAGTAAATTGCACTAATGCAGACGTGCTGATGCTTCGTCTGGACAGACTATCGCTTCCTGGAGGAGACGGCCCGTGTGGCGGACGTGCCAAGACGAGACGAGCTGCTCCGTGTTCCCCACCGCCAGACCCGTCTGGTAAGCCCACGCCGTCAGCTCTCCTCAGGGTCGTCTGATCGGAGGAAGTCCTTCTGTGGAACACCTTCTCTCCTTCCTCTTCCTCCAGGCCTTGTTGAGGAAGAACGCCAGAGCTGCCAAGGTCACGCTGAGGTTCCTGCCGAAGTCCTTCACCAAACACAAGGAGAACAGGACCTACTACAGTAAAGCGTAAGTTGAAGCTGCAGTGGTAGAGGGGGGTGGAGGGGGGTGAAATGAAATGTAAATGTACCACAATCGAAGTTTTTTCTCCGCCTTTACCCATCTGTGCAGTTAGAACACACACACACACACACTAGTGATTACTAGGGGGCTGTGGTGCACACGTGCCCAGAGCGGTCGGCAGCCCGGCGCCCGGGGAGCAGTTGGGGTTAGGTGCCTTGCTCAAGGGCACCTCAGTCATGGCCTCAGGTCTGGGAATCGAACCCACGACCCTCCGGTCACAAGATCAGTTCCCTACCACAGGACCATGACTGTGTGTGATCCGTGGGGGAGGGAGAAATGAGGGTCTGGGGTGCGTTGATACCTGGAGGTCAGAGATAAGCGGACTGGCAATAGGACTGAAAGAGAGACACTGGGAACATAACGGAGGAGGGAGAGTGCGAGACTGTGTTGGACCACTGGGTGGCGCTCTTGTTTAGTGCAGTCAGCAGCAGTTTCACCAGCGCTACAGTTTCACCAGCGCTACAACAGCTCTTGGGCCTACGGCATCTTAAACAGCCTTTCTGCCTACGGGAAGAGCTGCCTCGTCTTCACAGCCTGGTGATGAAGAGCTGAGGGACACGTGCACGCTGCCTTGTTTACACCTTGCTGGGTGTCTGTCCTAACGAACCCAGTCCCGGATCTACAAACACCACTGGGTTCACGTTTTCTCCAGTGTGGTGTGATCCACCCCTGACACGCGCACACAAAATTGCAAGCTTCGCAGTATTGGAATGTAGGCGGAGTTCCGGAAGGTTCTGTGTGCGTTCCGGAAGGTTCTGTGTGCG